>NW_027072041.1:12255869-12511140 GCF_038088225.1 Cyrtonyx montezumae
TGGCAGGGAAAGCTCCAAGGCTGCGAGCAAGTTCCAGGGCACTGCCATTCATCCCCCTTGCTGTAGGCCTGCTCAGTGCAGATCTCTAGTGTGATAGAGCTGCACTGTGTCAGTGTCTGAGAGCAGCCCTTCCCAGCCTCCCTCCAGCCCTGCTGTGGGGAGATGACCACCTACCCATCCTATTCCAGCTCTTGCAACTTCTGAAACAGATGGTAGCAAAAATGTAATAATATAGATGTTACTTTTAAAGCCAGGGTTGTTCAGATAGAAAATTGTTCTGCAGATTATTTTTAGAGTTGAACTTCTTTCTTTCTTTATCTTCCTTCCCTTCCCCTTCCCCTTCCCCTTCCCCTTCCCCTTCCCCTTCCCCTTCCCCTTCCCCTTCCCTTCCTTCCTTTCCTCCCTCCCTCCCTTCCCTTTCCTTTCTTTCTTCTTTCCTTTCCTTTCCTTTCCTTTCCTTTCCTTTCCTTTCCTTTCCTTTCCTTTCCTTTCCTTTCCTTTCCTTTCCTTTCCTTTCCCTTTCCCTTTCCCTTTCCCTTTCCCTTTCCCTTTCCCTTTCCCTTTCCCTTTCCCTTTCCCTTTCCCTTTCCCTTTCCCTTTCCCTTTCCCTTTCCCTTTCCCTTTCCCTTTCCCTTTCCCTTTCCCTTTCCCTTTCCCTTTCCCTTTCCCTCTTTTCTTTTTTTGTCCTTCAATGTATGCTACATATCACTGCTTCCACTTCCAGAACTCAGCAATAGCGTGACATCTCTTAAAGCAATAGTTTACTCTCCTTCAGACTTGGCACTTAATGCATACTGTTTCTAGATTTATTATTTTCCTTCTAATGGGTCATGCCAAAGGATTTCTGGTTACTACCATAAGCTGTGGACGCAGGATGCTGAATGTAACTGTTGACATTTAGTCTGATGTGCTAAGATAGTGTTTAACTTTACCGAGATTCAGTGAGCTGTGTTTAATGAAGAAGAAGATCATACAAAGCTCCCGTTAATATACATGGTCATTGTTTTGTTAATGAGTTCAGAATTGTGAACACACTGTTTTTGAATTGTCTGAATGTTAGTGCATTTTAACAGGCAAGGTCAGGTGCAGGTAGCTTGGAAACCAGACTTTCATTGTATCAGCCAAAAAGGACAAATCAGGACTATGTGCTCTGCCTCTCCTTTCCTTTCCTGAACAGGAGACGTTCCTGTAATAAAGGAAAGATCATACACACACACATACTGAGCCACTCTTGTCAACTTTTTTCCAAAATATGAACCTCCTCATCTTTCAAATTGATGCAGGAATCCAAGCATTAAAAAAATGGCAATAGAGTATTTTTTATTGGTTATTTTGCTTGGTGATGTGCAGCACGGCTAACAAAAAAAGCTTGCTTGCTTGCTTTCTTTCTTTCTTTTTTTTTTTTTTTTTGTTAAGGCCCTGTGTCAATTTGTCATTCCAGTGACCAGGTTATGAAGGTGTTCACAGCAAACATTCGTATTTAACTGATGAGACAAGGCAGTCATTTTCCATCATATGGGGGGCCCTCAGTGAAGCAGAAGGCCCAGTAGGAGGAGGAGCTCCCAGGAGTGGGAACCTAGGGAGAGAGTGGAAAAAGCAATGGTGTGAGGGGAAGAATCTTCTCCATGAACACATTTTATAAAAATTTTCTTTTAGCAACATTCTTTTTTTAATCTCCCCTCGCATCCTTCACCAATGCTTCTGTTTTTTTGTGTTTCTTTTTCATCTCAGATATTTTATATGAAGGTCATACTTAAGTATCAATTTGTTTAGCAAAAAATAAAAAATAAAAAATACTCTACAGACATGGCTGGCACTGTTTCTTTGTGTTATATTCTCCATATTTCTTTTCTAAGAGTGTAGCAAATACAAGGCTATGCTAAACATGACAGGAAACCATTGAACTGCTTGTCTGGTGGATATGCTGTAAGTTATCTTGTTGAAGTTTTCATAGTTAGGTAGGAGAAGGTAAAAATCTTCTGAGGTCTGTGACAGAAAGGTTACAGAGAAATACAGTTATTTGCCACTACTGTAGATTCCTCCAAACTTAAAATCTCCAGTTAGAAAATAAAACGGTATTTTGTAATAAACTTGTGCTAAAGCTGCTATAGTGCAATTTGTTATTTTTTTTCCCCACCCTTGTTTCTGTTTTTGCTCTTTTGAAGTCCATTAGCTGCCCTTCAGGAATTATTCAGAATATGAGTACCAGTTTGCTCTCATTTTGCATAAGGTGTTACAGGGATATAAAACTTTTGTATCACACATATAATTAACAGTATCTTGAGATAGGTGGTCGTGTTTACTGTTTGAAGTTGCTTGAAGTTTTCCCAGTGATGAGTATTAAGATGTTCTGTCTTACAATGACACTCAAGCCATTAAAACAAACTTTTTTTTTCAGTAAAGGGCAGGCCTGGTCCATGTGAGTATATTTGCCTGAAATCTTCCTTCTCTTGGAGAAGAATATTTTCTATTATCAGGAAGGTCCACTGAGCCAAGTAACAGCGATTTGTCAAGACACAAGATCAAATTTTCAAAGGAAAAACCTGGAATGCAATCACAAGCTTTCATGAAGCATACACTGAGTATTGTGGTCCTTCTTTTAATGTGTTTTTCCTTTTGAAATCTGACACGGATAAACATTATTAAAGTATTGTTTTATGAGATTATGAGTATTACTTCGTTGCATGATGTGAAAATCGTGAGGTCAGATTCTGTTCTCATTAGGTTAACCAAGACTTTTACTTTATTGGGTTTCCACTTGCATACACCATTTTTAGATCAAGTTTCAGATATTTTGTTTCAGAGAGCAATGTGCTGGGGTAGAGCATTGATGACGTCCTTTCTTTATGAGGGAAAGGAGGATGTTTTATAGCAGTGATACATTCATTCAGTTTGAATTGCCATTGGTGGGATCTAGAATACATCGCTTTCTAGATTTTTTAGACTGAAGAAGCTATGGCTCTGTTATGTGTTGTTGTTTGGTTGGTTTTTTTTTCATTTCTGTCTTTAATTCCTGGCAAGGAAAGGATTTTTTCATTGGCTGTATTGGAAGGCTGGTGCCTGAAGTTGTAGTATACTGGTGTAAAGATTCAAGAGAATGAAAGAGAATTACAGACAGTTCTTTGTGATCTTAACTCTGGTTTTAGTATAACACCATTTTAAAGTAGTGTGGAAGTGCTGTTCTGGATTTGGTTTTCTTAAATGCCTGCACCCTTCCAGTTTATTCCAGCCTTCATAAACAGAACAATCGGCAGCAGTTCAACGTTACAACTTCTGCTTGCAAACTAGAGCAGTCATTTTATTCTGAGATTAAAAGTAAATCCTCCTATTTTCCCTCAAGTGGACCTTGCAGTAATAAGTTCAGGTTAGTTCTACCTTCTGCTGGGATTAGAAGTCCAGCATCATCCTGGTTACCAATAGCAAGCTCCAGTTTTTTCCCCAGTTGCTGTCTGTATCTGACCAAATTCCATTGCCCATATACTTTTCTCAGACCATGTATGACAAAGGAACCGTTTTTCTTACTAAATGTGAGGTGTTGTGAGGAACTACATAAATAAGGAGTTGAAAGTGAAAGACAACTATCTAGCAGTGGTCCCAGATGTGAGCACAGGGGGTCAGGGCTTATTTTTGTACCTCATCTTGGGCAATTCCATTTGTCTCATGGACTTAATATGCTGGACTAAAGCAGAATGGTTAGTGTTTCCCCCTGGCTGCTCTTGAATTTTAGAGGTGCAGTGAATAGGAAACAATACTCACCTGAATGTTAGAAAAGAGGCCTGCTTGCTGTGGTAACAGTTTTGTATAATGGGAGGGAAACATATATTGCTTAGGCATTATCCTAACACGGATTCCCTTGTCTCTGAGAGGTTTTTGCAGGATTATTGTTCATGACCAATTGGAAACCATCCCTTTTGAAAAATGTGGAAGTTGCACTTTTAAGGCCCTGTACCCTTATGTTCAGGTGAGTGGTAGTTAGGGACAGTTTCACAACTTTTGCTTGGTAATTCAAATTGAGATCTTTTAATTTATTCTTCATTTTCCAGAAGTAGTAATTCCAGCTGTAGATTTTGAACCCTGAAATTTAACATATTAGATACAGATGATTCATGTTAAGTTTGGGAGCTGCACATCTATACTGGAATATATCCTTTTTAATTAATGAGCACTATCAGTCTTAAGGTTTAACTCATATTTCCATGCTGTGGCCTTCTTCCCTTTTGTCCTTAGAACAAATGCATGTGGTGCTCTGACTCTTACTGGGATCTCAGTAGAGAGCAGCTGGTCTGAGCAATGTGATTTGCAGATGTCAAACCCAAGGGAGTGTGCCATGAAAGCACTCTGGGCACCACCTTGGTTTTCTTTGTCCACTCTATTTCCTTGGTTTATATTCTCACTTTAAACCTTTGATGAGTAGGTGAGCAGTCTTCAGCTCATTTTGTTTTCAGAGTAGTATCCGTGAATTGTCCATTAAATAACTGATCTTATAGGTCAGTACAGAAGTGCTTGAGACCTTTGGCATGATTGAAGTTGCTATTTAATTGTAGTGAAGGTGCTTAATAGCAGGTGAAGGTGGGAACTTGTGGAGACATGAATTTATATCCCAGTTTCAATGTGGTGTTGTGTTACTTCCTTCACGCATTTGTTTAGAATGTAAATGTATGAAATGGCATCAAGCTTTCTCTCTGGGCAAGAAAAATATGAGGAAAAGAGAAATGATTTCAGGAAAGATGATGAAAGGAAAAAGAAATGTTTCACTTTCTTATCTTAGATTATTTCAGGTTGTTTTCACATATCGACTGGATAATTCTTAAAAAATAAATCACATCCAATGTAATATTTAACCATTTTGTAAACTGATTTTGAGATGGAGTAATTTTTCTCCAAAAAACAGTGTTTTTATTTAGATGTGCACTTTTAACACAGCTTCACTTATAAGGGAAAGAAAATGTTGATTTTAACTTGGAGCAGAGTGGTAATATTTACTTTGTCCAAAGCAGCTTTAAAGTGAAGAAGGGTGCTCTATCTTTTGGATATTTAGTGTAACAGTTGTAATAATGTCTTTACATGGTGTTGTTTCTCACTGAAAAACTAAGCCATCAAATGAATCTCAGCTTGTTTATTTCACAGCTACTTTAATTTTACCTTTTTTTTCTCCCTCCCTTGTCTGGAAGTTTAAATAGACTTTTTCTTTCTAAATCTGCTTAAGCAATGCAAGACCTAAATCAATCCTAAGTGGCAACCACTTTGCACAGTGTTGTGTGTGGCTGTGTGTTAATTAGCTGAAATAGATTATCCCCTGGTGTGAGGTGTAGTGTTTGCGGTAACTTTTAGTGTGCATAGTTTGCAGTGGATTTCATGTTTATTTTCATGTACTGAGGCAAATTCTCAGTATGTCTTCAAATTATCTCCTTGGGGGTGTTTTTTTCCTGAGCTAATCCTGACAGACTCTTCCTGCCAGATATGCCCGTCATCAAGAAGAGGAGAACACTACACATGCAGGAAACTCGGTGCTTGGGGCTGTATGCAAATTTAATGCCCAGCTCATTTCTGTTTCTCTTACATGGATGACAGACATTTTAACAATAACTTTTGCATTTCCCCATGGAAATGCCATTGTATTACTGTATGTATATGAGTGCATACATGCATTTGCTTTGTGTATGTGTTTGAATAGGATATCAGGAACACCTATGCTTGTAAATATGTTTTATACCCTTTTTGTGTATTTACATACAGATAAAATGTGTATAAAAAAGCTTGTGTGAGGAATGCAGTCGTCAAACACCTCTTTATCAGGGATGTAGCTAGATCCCAGGGAGACTTATCAGATACTAAAAAATAGATAGGGTGGAAAATGTGATAAACAAGGAATTGACACTGAAAATAATTCTACAGCATTTGGGGTTTTGTGCCTTCATATGATAGCGAGAAGCAAGAGCATAAAAAATAAGCTTTGTTTTCTGATGTTTGAAGCAGGCATAGTCAGAGCAAATGATATTCCAACAATTGCGAATAGAGCTTTCTCCAGGTATGTCACAATCTTCATGGCTGAAATGAATTCTCACTGGTATTACAGTTCTTGGCACAGCTGAAGGTAGCTAAAGCGTTTCATATTATTATTTTTTTAATGCATTTTAAGGACAGTAACCAAAATGTAAGCAGTTAGACACCAAAATTTATAGATATATCTGTAGATACAGATATAAAAGCCAGTTTGGCTGGAAGGACACCCACAGTCCCTCTCCTCTTCCTATGTGTGTGCTTCCATCTGTGTGCAGGCATCTTTCTGAAATAAATAACAGGTGGAAAGGACTACATCCTTGTACCATACTGAAGGCGGGACACATTTCCTCCTTTGTATCTGTGGAACCAATATTCAATTTCATTGCTTTACATGTTTAAATTATGGTAGCAAAAAAAAATTCACTCTTCAAAACAATTTGAAAATAAAGATTCCAGAAACATGGAAAGAGATTTTTAAGCAATTTTAAGACACAGAATTCATACAGAAACTACTTTTTTTAATCATGTGTATTCACATTTCGATGAGTTTATTTTTCTCTGAAATTCCTGGTCTTCCTGTATGTCAAAGTTGTGTTTCTACACATTTTTCCTTCTTCCTCTCTTCTTGTCTTTGTTTGTCTTGGTTTGGGGGGTGAAAAAACTGCCTGCATTGTCATGTTACTTTTTACATAAATGTATTATTAGAAAACCTGTTCTGCTTTTCTTCTTCTGTTGAAAATGGCTGTTTTGTGGTGATGGTGTGCATAAGAGAAGAAAAACAAGAAAAACACCCACCTACAAAAGTATGCAAAAAAAATTGCCATCACAGCTAGAGAAAAACTCTGTAAAACTAATACTAATATATTCGAGTATAAAAATACTCTATAGAAGTAATTCAACCAATTGTCTTTCTTTTTATTCTTAAGAACAAAATTGTTATTCATGTGGCTAAAAGCTAAAGCTACGGGTAGATGTCGTTGCAAAATGTAGAAACTTGTTTACCTCCTTGACACAACCTGCCCTGAAGAAATATTAAAGAAAATTAAAGTATATGAGATACTAATTGAGATTCTTTCAACAAAACATACCACGCCCCATCAATTTTAATATTGTTTCACAAGTAATGAATACCATGTACTACTACTGAATAGCATGAAATAAAGTGACAGGGACGAAAGAAGTGATACAATTATCTGATGGGGTTTTGACACTGCCTTTATTTTTGTAACTGCATGAGTTGATTAGTGTTGAAACATAAGGAGTACATACAGCTTTTCAAAATGTCTGTTGATTTGGTATGTTTATACTTATTTGTGTTACTTCTTCTTTTCCTCATTATTCTGTCCTCCTTTGTTTCAGACTGCATTTATTCTGTGCCTTTATGTTTTATCATGCTGTATAACAATCTGTTACACTGCTAGTTCTCAAACTGTGATTCATAGTTGCTTCCCACAGCAAGTGCTTCCTGGTTAGAAATCCATATTAAAGAGTATATATTTAAACATTTGATGATAAGGATGTGTGTTAGCCTGGAAGAAGTTGTGATAACTTGGCCTGTCATTTCAGAAGCTTGAGAAACACTGCTCTAGGCAGTAAAGACTTGCTGAGGTATAGCTGTGTCTTGAGCGATGGAAAGATAAGGCGAGTAACTCACTCACGGCATGCTGTCTCATCATTACATGGCCTGATTCACAGACAGAATGAGATTGTGTCACTATAAAACAGAAATAAGCATTTTTGGGGGTCTCAGAGGACATGGCACTGACTCCTATCACTCATCTTGTGCAAATGCCTTCTTGCAGGTTAAGGATTTCCTATCATCTCTTACTGCTCTCTTACTGCTGTAGCAGGATTGTGTCTACAGACATAGCCTACCATCTTCTTTTTTTTTTTTTTTTTTTTTTTTTTTTTTGATCTGTGTTGAAATCAGAAAAGGTCAATGCATTGTGCCATTTTGTTTCCTGAAAGACGCTCTACTCATTAACCCAGTGGAGAAGCACTACTGGGAAAGTTCAGGTAGAAAATTAGTGTAGGCAAGCCTAGAAGGATACAGAAAATTCTGCAGTACTTTCACAAGATTTCAAGGATTTTATTTATTTATTTATTTTTTAATTAAAAGTATAGTTTTAAGAAAATCATGTTGGTTTTGGACCATTACACTTGAGCACACAGCAGTAGTTAAATATTCATCCAGATTTTCACAGAAGTTTGTGGCCTTTAGCATGAGAAAAACTTTTAATGTTCAGAGAAGATGGTAAAATAGTGATTGCCTGTCACTAGATTCAGAATTTCTACCTTCAGAATGCCTACCCACACTTGTATTGTCTTTTTCTTGATGTTTTCATATAAAATTCAAAAACTAACAACTATTTAACTGCGGGTGTAACATAAAAAAAAAAAAAAACCATTATTTTTTAAAATAAGCTTACATACTGAAATCAGAAGGGAGTGGGAGGAAAGGGTGCTGTAACAAAGAAAAAAGCATAAAACTTCGAGAAGGTAAAACAGCCTTACCCGTAAAATTGGAGGGCATGATAGAAGGATGCCTTGCATAGTCTGCAAGATTTTTTTCAAGTCGAAAGCATTGGTTTTCTAATTCCTTAATGTTCTCAACAGACATGGGAGGCAGGCCTTTAACTGGCTGACAGTGCTTTTTGCTGTTCATTTATTTGTGAATGTAATATGCCTATGTGAAAGCGAGGTGGCAGAGAAGAAACTTGTATAAAATGCATGTGGGTTGGTTCTTCTGAGTCCTAGAAAGTTGTGACATAAATTGTGGTGTGAGTAAAGCTGTTATAGATGATAGGTACACAGGGTAAAGATCAGCTTCTGCCAAAATAATGGAGACTACAGTAAATGTTTTGTAGTAATTGTGCATTTATTTTCAAAAAGTATATTGTTGATTTGTCAGTGCTTTGCATCTTAGATAACCATGTACAGTACAAGGACATGATTTCTAACAGAAGTGTTACCCTCTGTTCTGCCATTTGATCTGCCATGCATTTGGAAAAAATGGCAAAATAATGCTCAGAATGTCATCTCAACTTTCAGGAAACACCAGACAAATTACTAGTTTTTATTTTGCTTTGCATCATTTGAACAGATATCCAAGGCACTGCAGAGCATCCTGGCACTGCAAGAACATTTTTTAAAATTACTACAATAGTTTGAAGGTTGTTACCCTTTCAGGTGGTAGGCACCACTTTCACCTGGGCTGAAGAAGTACAAAGAAATAGAAACAGCTTTTCTATTGTATCTCATATTTTAACTAAGCAAAGATGTAAATGGTCAAATGAGGTACCAAGCAATAAAACATCATGCCAACAATTGAGATTTCTAGATGCTGAGTATAGCCCAAAGGGTGAGTGTAAAATGTGTAAAAATGGACTCAAAATATACATGGAGGAAAGATTAATGTGCTATGTGAGTATATAGTTTTATCTTTGTGGGCATACTTATAAAATTATGCATACCCATAATATTTACTCATCTTTTTATTTGGAACTCATTCATTTCTTTTTCTAATTGTAATATAATGTTTTTGGTGCCATGACAGTTAACTTCCAGCTATTGTGATTTCCACTTTGCTGGCATTTCAAAGAAATATGTCTTTACTAGTTAAATTCCACTAAGGGCTTTCAAAGACCCTCGAAGAAGCTGCATTCTTTTAAGATATGAGTAGGAACTGTAAGAAAGGACTCTAGACAGTTTGTTCTATTGTGGACGAACACTGCAACCGTGAAACTGTTAATGAGGAATACAGCTTTTGTGATTATCTTAGATCTCTGTAGAGACTTTTTCCAATAACTCAAATCCTGTTCAGGCTGTACACTCAAATTCCTTCTTTCTGCCTTGTATTTATAGTAGGTTATTTCAGTTGTGCTGACTGCAATTGAGATCTGTCTATAATCTCCTTGGCTGCATTTGTCTTTGTCGGTCTTCAAATTCTAGAGTAAGTTTTTCATTGGACTGAAGTAGTAATGTAGTTCATCTCTTTTTCTGAAGTAGAAAACTGTTATATTTATGACCATCTTAAAATATTTGCAATCATATTGAGGAGACATTTTTATATTTTTAAACTTTACAAGACTTCCTGAGAATGTGCCATGTTCAGTGTTTTGCACGTTGATTTCTGACAGTGCCCTGAGACGTAGTGGCCAGCCTTTGAAAGATGTATGCTGGGTGTCTAGTTAAGTGTGTCACCCTGCATACCATCCTCATCCATGCACTTCTTTTCTCTGCTAGCATCTCTCGTGCTCCATCCAGGTTCTCCTAAGCCTGAGTTGTGGATAGCTGCCTGCAGGAATTGAGAGCTGGACAATGCCATGTGTTTTCGTCTTCTTCTGGTAGCTTTCCCCAGGCATGGGAAAAAAAAATTGGAATCCTGATTCCTTCCAGCAGGGGTTAGGTTAATGTAGAAAATAAGGGGGTAAGATGTGAACTGTATAATTCAGAGCTGGTCTGATGAGAGTCTGCAATAGAAGTGTAGAGGGATCTACCTGCAGCATTAATTCTTCCTGGGAAATGCACAGTTGAATTCCTGAATCTTGCAAATAGCTATTCTAAGCATGTCTGAGAATTTCTGAGACACAGCATGTCTGTGTCCACTTTCATCTGTGACTGCAAAGATAGTGACCAAGTGCTGCTACTACAGAGTGCATTTGCTCAAGTAGTAAACAGTATGCGGCAGTTCTGAAGAATCCAGGTCTGTATGTTAACCATCAGCCTACTTCAGTGCAACATATCAGTTCCTCAGTACTCTACAGGATTACTAAAAATCCTAGCAGAAACCAGCATTCCTTTCCCTTGTGTCAGGAAAACTTTAGGTGGGAGATGGGTGCTCAGGAGCTGAGGAAAGAAGAATGATACCAAAGGGAAGGTGGCTTGTTCAAACCTCAAGCCTGCTGTCATGTACAGAAATGAAAATATGTAAAGGGTCAGTAATTACAGCATGCCTCATCTAAGAGAGTCACAAGTCAAACCTTAGCCTCAGACTTTCAAGATCATTATGTTGGCCTGCTAGCAATTCAGGAATGAGTAGGGAACTTGAAAAAGCTTGCGTAAGTCAATTAAACATTAGTGAATTTGTGTTTGAAAGCCAAAAATGCAGTCCTTTTACCCTAGAGACAATTTCTTGTTACATTTCAAAGATGCATATTAATTTACAAATGCATTATAGCTTTGTTTATAATAGGTTAGAGAAATATCCTTTAGAATGGAAACATTTAAGCAACTTATTTATTGGAGTTTTGGCAGAAAGATTCTGAGACTTATTAGAATGTTAAGATTTAGAAAACGTATATGTAGTCAGTCTGAAAGTAATGCCTCCTATTTATTTCCATGAAAACCACAACAGATACAAAGAGCACAAGATCACTACTTAATAGAGCAAATCCTCAGCTACAAAACACTTCTTTTTTTCAACGTAGTCACCACCATTAGATGTACATTTTCGCCAGCAACGATCAGAGTCCATATGCCACACTTGTAAAAATCTGCACTAGCAGAAGTGACCCACTGTTTCACAACTGTTACAGCAGCAGCATTGCTAATAAAATGTTGCCTATGCAGTCCATTTTTCATCAGACCAGACAGATGGAAATCAGAAGGCAGCAAATCTGGTCTATATGGTGGGTGAGGTATGACAGTCCAGCCAAGACTGGCAGTGTACTCCACAATCCTCAAACTGATATGGGCCCTGGCATTATCATGTTTCAGGAGAAATATCGTCTTCTCTGGTCTAACTCCAGTAGTTCAGTTTTATCAGCATCACGGTGTAGCGTAAGAATTGATGGTTTGTGCCAGTTCCAGTAAATCTGGAATGATTATCACTTTCTTATCCCAAAAGATGATGTACATGACTTCACCCACTGAGGGTAGTATCTCAGACATATTTTTGATGGGGAATTCAGATGTCATCTCTCCATGGAGTGCTGTTTTGACTCTGTCTCGTAGTGGTGACACCACATCTCATCAACAGTAATGATGCAGTCCAGGAAACTGTCACATTCAGCCTCACATTGGTTCAGTAGTTACTGACAAACTTGCATGTTATGTTCTTTCTATTCTCACGTGAATATTAATGGCACAAACTTTGAGATATTTCAGAATTGCCAGCATTGTTTCCAATGCATTAAAAATGATATTCTAATCCATACACAGTTCCATGGTCCTAATTTGCCTATTTGCATGGATGAGGTGATCAATCTTCATTTTGTGGTGTGAGAGTTCCACACAGGTATCCAGGATGTGGCTTGTCTTTCACATTGCTGTTGCCACTGCTAAAACACACTTGCTCCCGTCCACTGTTCGGCCTCTGTACATGATCAGCAAGCATCTCAGTGAACGTCAGCAACTGCCATTTTTTCAGCATGAAGGAATTCATTAACTCATCTGTGCTTCATGCACACTTCCACGACAGACACTTCCATGTCAGACTGCCCCTCTGCTGCCATCTGTTGCGCAGAAACAAAGTGTAATGGAATACTGGTGGGAAGGTTCAACATCCTCTACCATAGGTGTAGTTACCACAAGCTGCCTCTGACGTTGTGGGCCAGCACTGTAAAATAGGATTGCATGTATTGAAATGAGGATCTGTAAGATGTAGTATTCTTCACTGCTAAGTGTTATTGATGATGATAATGGCTCAGTAATTGTTTTTTCTGAGTGGTATAACATTTCTGTGTCAAAGTATGGCTAAACATGTGTCAGCAGTGGATGTCTGAATAGATGAAGGTAATCATGCTAAAACAGTGATCTACTGAAAAGTGAGGAAAATTGTAAGAAACATCATCTTTTTGGAGTGCACAACCACAATTCCTACAAACTCCTGCAGCATGGAGAGAGGTAGTTGTAAAAAGAGGGACAGCATTTTCTTGCTGGATAAGGTATAAAAACAGTAGGAAAATTTCCAGGGCATGCCTCTATGTGCTAAATATGATTTAATGTAGTTTGTAGAAATACAAACATAATTAAATTTGTTATACATAAACAATTGGAAGGGCATGTTTTGTTTCCATAATAGCATGAAAATATATTTTTCCCTGAAGAAGCATTACTTCAACAAAAGCAGCAGGAAATAGTCTTCCATCATAAGAAAGGAAAATCTTGTTTTGTTGAATTTGTTCCTTTTGAGAAATTGCATTGTAAGTCATAGATTAAAAATTTGTTTTATCAATAGAGCTAACAATATTGAACCTCAAGAAGCAGATGACAAAATCTCAAACAGTGTTTGTAGACTAGTCTCTATAATTGCGAGATACACTCTAGAGTATGCTTTTTCTTTTTGTATTTGGGTTGTCCACTACCTGGTTTATTGGTGTCCACAAACCTTGTTGTTACTGCTTTGAACATCTGAATATTGTCCGCCTTGGTTTTTTTTTCATTCAGTCTTACCATTTCTTGGTCTCCAGAATCTTATATTTTACCTGTTTGTAGCCAGAATTTGAGGGATTTTTTGTTTCATAATTTCTTAACAAAATGAAGTTTTAAAAACAAGTTAACCTTTGTCATTCTTTTGCTTCAAGTAGCATCTCTAGTTTCTTAAAGAAACATTCTCCTCTGTTGCTTTCTCCATAGCAGAGTAAAATATAAAGTTTTATACTTGGCCTCAGTTATGTGGGCTGTTCAGTGGGTATTGAGAGAAAGTTTTCACACAAGTGAAAGTTCACTGATCGTCACTGAGTATTACCACCATATTTCTCAATGAAGAACCTGACTTAATTTCTTGTACATCTCCCAGGAGTTCAAGATGATAGCTACCCTTGCAGGAAATGCTGTATTAACCTGTTGCCAGTCTGAGATGTTCATCAAAGTCAGGAAGAAATAAAGTCATCCAATTAATGATTGATATCTTAGTAGTCTTACTTTAAGTAATTCGATATCTTAGAAACCTTACTAAGTAATTTTTATTTATACTAGTTGTGACTGTTTCTACCAAATTGAAATTGTTATAGCCATCTTTCCACTCCTGTGTGTTCTCTTTGTTAGAAGGAACCCCAATATGCAAAGATACAAGGTTTCAGTAATTCTATTCTAAACACTGTGTCGTTCATCTCACTGAAATATTTTGTGATCATGCTGTTCATGCTAATAGCAGCTATCATTCTTTTACTTACTGTGTATTTTTTTCTCTTACAACTAGAAGGGCATGAACATACTTCTTTGCAATCTACTGTAGTTTTCTGAATACTGCCAGCTAAGAATGAATTGAGGTTTATTTTGCATTTCACTTAAAGAAAGCGTTGAAGAATGTGGAACATAGATATCCTACCAGGAAACTAAAAATATTCGTTTCTCTCAGTGGCCTTGGCCAAGGGACGATCATTTTACTACAGAATTCAGGTTGTTCAAACACATGGAGCTCACTGGCTCTCCTGTCTAAACAAGTACTCTCTGCTGACTTCTCATTTCTGCAATCTACAGTCTTATTCTGCACAGGAAAGTTTAGAGGCTTGGAAAACACTGAAGGAAAATATGCACCTAGAATCACTTCAGGCTATCTCTAGCATCTAAATAAGTTCATGCAGATCATTTGGGATGGAGGGAGGTAATAGATGAAGTCTTTGGGGAAAGAATGAAACACTGTAAAGAAATGAGAAGTCAGAGTTATCAACATTGGATAAATATTAGAGTTGCAAATAGAAACAGATACACTTAGCTAGAGATGCTAAACATTACTGCAGGTTTTTTCAGAACTGAAGCAGAAGGAAAGTCTAGCAATCACTGAAGGAGAAAATTAGAAAATTACAAGACAGACTGAGAAATGAAGTTGTGGGAAGTGGAAAGGTAGCTGAAATCTATTATTATTCATTAACATGTATTTATGATGAAGTAAGTTAATAGGTAGAAAGACATTTTCTGACACTGTAAATGTCTTGTAATTTAAGCCATAGTTTGCATAAAGAAAGATGGACAGTGAAAGACAAATCTTTAGCATTTCAAAGAATCATAGTGAGTCTATGGAGTCAAACCTAGGGAACAGAATCTATGAAATAGTGATTATATGGCATAAAATCACTGTAGAGACCCACAAGGGTCAGCTAGTCCAACTTCTGGCTCCACACAGCACCACCCAAACCCAAACCCTGTGTTTTGGAGTGGTGTCCAAGTACTCCTGGAACTCTGGCACGATGATTGTGCCCACTGCCCTGTGTAGAACGTTCCATGCCCACCACGCAGAGCCTTTCCCTCATCCCCATCTGCCCCTCCTGACACAGCTCCATGCCATTCCCTCTGCTCCCTGTGAGGAGCTGTGCTGTTATGAGGGCAGCTCTCAGCTGCTTTGCTCTAAGCTGAGCACACCCAGGCACTACAGCCCCTTCCTCATACATCTTGCCCTTCAGACCCTTCATCATATTTTTTGCCCTTTTAATGTTTATTTATCTTTTACAGTTACACTCTACCAGTACTTGAAATACCATAGAACAACAAAATGAAACGTTATCAATCTCAAATGTGAACATCAACCTGGAATGCTGACTAAAATTGATAGATTGATTAATTAATTACATGTTAAAGCCAACGTTAGACCAAATTACTTGCTATCTGATGATGGTTGATGGCAAATGGCACCTTTCAAAATATACCAAAATATGTAAAATTCCAATATATTTACAATATATTTACAATATATTATCGATTCCAAGGAGATCTGTAGAGAAATATGAACTTATCTGCATGTACTACTGTTGTAATGAATGGATGGCTTTATAATTTTGAAAAGCATAGAATCTGTCTTTTGGTAATTCTTCTCTCTTCCTTTTCCATGATAACTCAACCTTTCCATCAGTTTTTAAGAACAGAAAGAAAAAAAGAATCAAACACTACTCTGAGCAAAGGGACAGATTCAGGAAGAGCAATCTGTGTGTGACCAGCTGACATCTCCAGGACATCAGAGAAACCAGCGTGTTGATTCATCTATTACCAAATAAATATGGAAACTAGTACAGGATTTAGGCTTGACAAAATGTTTAAGCCAAAGCATCTCCATTATAATTGGGGCAGTACATTTTTTGTGAACTGAGAACAGCTCGTGGAAGTGTCTCTGCTTCTTTATGGAATGCACTATTTCTGTTAGTTCCAAACATGAGTATGGTTATCAAAATGTAAATCAGCGTTTTTTGCCTTTTCTTACAGAAAATCACACTATACTTCTTAACCCAGTGACTTCAGACACTTTTTTTTTTTTTTTTTTGTGGAACCAAATTATGTTGCTGTCCCTTTCATTTTTGACAGACAGCTGGCTAACTATAGGTTTTCCTAGAGCCTAAAGGCTGGCTTCCTAATTTATTTTGTTGATATTATTTAAGAATACCTGGTGGAGACGAATTGTTTAGTTTTTCTCTGGTGCCAGTAGAGATTAGTGCAGTTTGGTCATTTCTGAAGTCTAAGTAGCTCACATTTAGTTGGCAATTTTAAACTTCATGACCTTCTTTTCTTTGGAAAAAAAAATAAATAAATCTGAGTCTTTCTTTTTCAGCACTTGGGAAATTATGACTGTTTATGTTCTATTACACTGTCATAGTGCTTCTCTTAAAATCCTGAATAATTTTCTTTTACCTGCAATTACTTTAAAAGTAGTTGTAATTGTTGAGTATGATCCATATTGTGATTTTACATTTCTCATAAAGTCAGCACTTTGGATTTTGCTTCTGAAGTGACACATGCATTTACACTTTCAACCATCCTATCCCCCTACCAGCCCAATTGTAATAGAGCAGAAATCTGTGGGGTTTCAAATTCTTGTGTAAAAGGAACATGAATTGTGGCATAAATTCAAGTGCTCAAAAAAAAAATCTAATATTATGAAATGTTCTTTTTAGAAACGTCTTTCATAGTATGCCACTTGCTGTCTTCATCTCTATAGTGTAAGCAGCTTCTAAGGAATTTTTAAGCTAGGAAACAATGGGAAGAGGACTACAAGTGTCCTTTCTAAAAGTCCATAGTAAAATCAGAAACTGAGTTATAAAGTGGCTTGAGCCTTACAACTAGTTAACAGCACACTCATCAGAACTGTGATAGGAAGTATGGGTCACTGTAAGAGTTCTATTTGAAAGTAAAATCAGCCTGAGGACAGGTATTAAAGCACTTTTCAACTTAGAAAATAATTAGTGTGTGGAACTGAGTTGATGGTAATGTTGCTAAATCAAAGCCGTGGGTCATTAAGTGAACAATTAAGTATTGTTCAAAAAATTTGGTATCAGAATGGGACCAATGAACCTAATAGCCATTCCTAGACGTTCCTTTGATCTGATGTGTCCTAGCAGGGAGATTGTTACTTGATATCAGGTATTATTGCTCATAGAGAAAATAGTATCAAGTTTCTCTGAGTTTGTCTGCATCTTAAAAGTCAGAGAGCAAATCTGTGTTGAACTGCTGTTAACAACAGCAGTAGGCAGTTTGGTATTGCAATGGTCTAAATGAACCACATTACCCTTTCCTAATTTTAACCTGAGCACTAACTTTGCAGCTTAGAAACTGGTAAGTAAAGAAGAAATGACCCAAGAGATTCCACGTTCTGTAAATATTTACGGGGGTTTTTTTTGCCTTTTTTATTTCCACCAACTTTTACTATATGAAGGTGTTAACGGTGACATGAATTTTACATTACTAATTCATGTGCTGTTTAAAATAGTGCTGTATTCATGCTCTGGGCTTCACTTTCTTGAAATTGTCAGCATTCTCAGAGCAAAGCCTTAGCACTTTCATCTATGGCTTTTGGAAAATGATATGAAATGTCAGTTACAACTTGTAAGGAAAAAAAAGTTAAATGAAAAATTTTAAGCTTCTAACTAGATGGTTTTATTGGTTCTGACAAGCTTGTAAAGATTCAGGTAGCTTACACTGTAGTGTCATTGGATGATAGTATCCAATGATAGCATTGGAATTATCCATTTTCCATTTTTTCTATGTGAATTAAATAGACCTGATGTGACTAAATTCTAAATCACGATGTTTAATTCCAGCAGAGAGAAGGGAGATGCAGGAAATCATGCACGTTTTTTTCCTAGTTAAAGATCTTAGAGTCATTTAAGTTGAAAGATACCAGTAAAGATTACCAAGTTCAACCCCCCTACAATGAACAGGGACATTTACATCTCAGTCAGGTTGCTCAGAGTCCCATCCAGCTTGACCCTGAGTGTCTCCAGGGACAGGGCATCCATCAGCTCTCTGGGCAACATGCACCAGTGCTTCACTACCATTACTGCAAAAAACTTTTTCATTATATCTAACCTAAATCTCCATTCTTTTAGTTTAAAAGCATTCCCCCTTGTTCTATCAGTTACCTTGCTTAAGAATCTGCCCCCTTCTTTCTTACAGATCTCCTTTAGGCACTGAAAGGCCACTCTCAGGTCTCCTGGAGCCTTCTCTTCTCCAGGCTGAACAGCCCCAGCTCTCAGACTGTCCTTGTAGGAGAGCTGTTCCATCCCTTGTGTCATTTTGGTGGCACTCCTCTGGATGCACTACAGCAGGTCCATGTCTCTCCTGTACTAAGGACTCCACATCTGGACACAGTGCTTTGGCTGAGGTCTCACCAGTGCAGAGTAGAGGGACAAGATGTTTTCCCTTGACCTGCTGGCCTTTCATCATGCAGCCTGGGACACAAATGGCTTTTTTGGGCTGGCTCTTGTCCAGCAGTACTCCCAAACCCGTTTCAACAGGACTGTGCTCTTGTGCACTAAGGAAAACTTCCTCAAAGATCTGCCTGATCTGTTCCCTTGTGCCTGGGGACAGATTATGAAGGGGTTTTGTTGACTAACTCCCTGGAAAACTGGAATTTGACTTTCCTGAAGTTCTTCATCCTAATTTTACTCTTCATCTGTCTCATCAAAAGTTCTTATGGGTTCAATAATGAGAATTGCTCACAATTTCTCTGACTACCAAGGCCTCTGCCATTACAAAAGGAGAACCACTACTAATTGAAGGTATTGGATTGGCACTTGTTAAGATAATATAGCCATAAACTATAGGTATTTTTTTTTAATGTCTCATATTATTTACCTTTTCGAATGTGACTTTTGCCTTTCGAAAGAACTTGAGTAACGTGTGTTTTAGACACAAATCTTTCAAAGCCTACCTTTACCTGGCACTCACATAGCTGGAAGTGATATTTCAAGAAAGTTGAAAAAAATAATATTCTGGAAGATGCCTTCTAAAGTGTTCAAGCCATATTTCTTCCATGCTTACCTGATTTCAAGTTCACTATGGTGTAAGTGAACTTCGATGTTCATCTACATCAATACTAGTAAATTTAGGATGTGAAATAGCTGAGTTTATTTAAGTAGAAGTGTCATACAAGATGAGATGCCATCATCGTTAGAGATGACAGACTAATTTTTTTACTAGAAAATGCTGCTGACTCTCACAGTTAGAGTAAGAAATATTTTAAAGGGTTTTTATTGTTGTTGTTGTTTTGCTTTTTTTTTTAGTGTAAATATCATGCAGGATTTTACTGGAGCCTTAAAACCTGTGTTATTTAATGGAAAGTCTGTATCATGCAGATATGGGGGTTATCTTTCATTCTTCCCAGTCTTCTGAGAATACATCCAAGGGACGAAGCCTCAGGAAATACAACTGTCCTTTTAAGCTTTAAGGGCAAATGGATGATCTTACGATTAGAGCACACTGGAGTTGTAGGCACAAACTCTGTTTGTGATTGTGCCAAAATTCCATACAGACAACTTTTGAATTTCCAGGATAATCATGAGTTCGGTGAAGCAGATAGTCCATGGATATAGATAATACCTAAATGAGGCTATGAGAATCCTCTTTAAAATTGAACGAAGAAAGCTCTAACTAGAAGAGGGTGCTGTGGTCTGCGTGATATGCACTGTGTGACATGACCATGATGACAACAGCCATATCTCACTCCACTGCTGAACACCTTACTTACAGAGCCCTTGACTCTGGGTGCCGTGAAGGCAAATTTTGATGGTTCCAGTGTCAGCTTGGGACACAGTAGGTGATTCATCTTCTTAGCCTTCCAGTTCTCAGTCATGGCAGTGACATGCCCTCAAAGCACAAAGGCTGGCATGCTGTTGAGCTGCCTTTACTTCTTTGCCACAAGGTAATCCAGATATCAAGGTTGCTGTAAGGCTGCAGGTTCTGGAAAGCTTCCAGCTTGTCAGCTGGAAGCATCTTACGCTCAGTTATGTGATTTTCATCGAAGCCAGACTTTTCTGTGAAGAGAGAGTCTCCTAATTTTTGTCAGAAAGTTCTCAATCAGCTGTGCTTGCAGCCCTTCTCCAGCTGTGTGCTACTCCCTGCTGCACCTGAAGGTGTGTGCATCTCTCTTGTCTGGGATGCTCCTTTTTTGTATGCTATTTTCTGCTGGTAGTTAAAAGGAAGTTAAAAAGAGCCAAGAAAGACAAGGGTTAATGCTGGGAAGTCTGCGGGTGCAAACAGGGTTCTGTTAAAAATGAAATGAAATTGGGTGGAGGTAGATAAAAAGAAATCTGAAATGATTGTTCTGTAGAATATGGCCTTTCCACGTAGGCAGAATTTTTTCTCTTCACTTCTGTCTGAAGAGAGAGTCAAATAGAGGATCTCATCTCTTAATTAGAAAGAAAAATACTCATCAAACACATCTCATCACTGGAAAGCTAATGATCCACAGCTGCTAGTATGAAAGGGCAGGCTTTTTTTCTGAACAGTAGGAAGTGTTAATCACTTTGGATGAGATTTCTTTTTAAAATATACCGTAGTTTGCAAAAGAATAGGATATTCAATATTCTAACTTAAATTATTTTTTGAAGTGTTGTACACCAGGGATAGTGTCATGTGTCTCCCTGAATGATCATTTAACGCATGTGTCTCTTGCTAAGATTATCAACTCATGTGATGCTGTAAATGGCCAGTTCATGCCTGTGACTATGAAAATCTTGATCTCACAGAGGAAAAGAAAAAAGTCTTCCCTTATAGTCTTCTATGTAGGAGATAGCAGCTATATTAAACCGTAACCTTTGAGACTCCTACTCCTCCCTTAAAATAGTTGGGTTGTTTCAGTAACGATAAGAATCCTTTTTTAAGCAAAGTTAGAGCCATTATTTCTTTGGAAGAGAGTGAAACAGATAGAATCCATGTTTCAGTGGATTTTTTTAGAGGCATGGACAAATCCTAGACCATCCCTTTTATACCTGTTCTTAGTTTTTCCTGGATTATATTTATTTTTCTTGCCTGTATATCTTTATTGGGTAGATATGTAGATTTTCCTTGCCTTCACAGATGAAGTGAAATTAAGGAAATAGTTTCATACATACTGCTTCTTCCCCATAAGCATTAGTGCTTTATGTGTAATGGCTGAGCCCATGGATTTTCTTGCTCTGCTGCGCTAGATTTTGGGATTGTTCGTGTTCACTGAAAAGTTTTATTTACTTCTGGGAATCTTCCTGTTCTCTCCCTTGTGTATTTCTGTGAATCCCTTTCTTCTTGGCTATTTCACTTGCAGTGCCATCACTGTGTTAGCCTCATGCAGCATATCTCATTTGTGTTGCAAATATAGAGTCCCTGTTTTCCTGGTGCCTGGCTGAGACAGGTGCCTAGAAAGAGGAACTGATTAAAATTCATCCATGCTAAGTGGAAATGAGGCTGGGAGGTCAGCAAAATCATCTGAAGGAAATGGCACGAATAATATTCACGTTATGGAAAGATATATCCATACAAGTCATAAAAAGGTAGTATAATATCTTGCTAGTCTACAGATTACAGTATTTAAAGGAATTAATGGCCTTAAGGATCACTTAACATGTAGAAATCTCAGGTGAGAAGTATTTGAATGGCAACTCATTGATGTTCTGAAGTACAAGCTATATGATGACCATGTTTTACAGTCTCCAGTCAGGTCAGTATCTCCTGAGACCATCTTTGTTGCTGATTTTATTTCTCTGGAGCCTGAGATATTACTTGAAGATTTTCTTTCCTTCTTTTTTTAACCAAAGTAGGATGGAAACATAAGGAGGACTCCATGCATTGCCGTTGCTCAACTGTTAATCTCTGGGGCCCTCTTTAATGGTAGCTGGATACTGTTTGCTAACTTCCAAAGCTCCCTTCAGCATGTATCTATTGACTCAGGGCATTTCTGGGGTTAATGGGTGCAAGGATTTTTTGCTTTGCTTTTGAGATGTGAATTCTGGTTCAAATTGGCTATATCAAATTTATAGCATCAAGTCCCTGCAGATCTTGCTCTCAAAAGAGTAGTTAGGAAGCTAATGGAAGAACTTTCAAAATCTGTGAGTTGCTGTTTGCTTCTTATTCATTACCATTCCTAACAGATTTCCTTTTAAACTAAACAACCTAAAAAAGGTGGTTTTCTTTCAAATGAAATATTAACTGCTAGAAGTGCCAGTATCGTCTTACATATGTCGCACACAGGGCTTTTTCAGTTCTTACAGTATTGATTGTGTTTGTCTTGCAGTCTCACAGGACTTCTGTAGGCATAGCATTCAGTGATAGAAAGTTGGGGAGTAAGGTAGGTTAGATGATTTGGAGACAAGAAATTACTTAAAATGCAGATTTTTATTTTTATTTGTTTTATCTTTATGTGGAAATAATCTTCTTTGGTAAGAAGATTTTGTTTTAACTCAGAACACAAATCTAACAGAAGGCTGTTAAAACAGGAGTACATACTAAAATACTTACGTTCCTCTTATTTAAATGCATATACATCCTTAAGAATGATTTGGCAAAACGAGCCACACTGCTTTATGTTTGCAATGCTGTGACACAACACCTTTGTTCATTTTAGTTGATAGTAGAAATACAAATATTCCAAAGCTTAACTTGTTGGATGACAATGACTTAGCAAGATTTCTGAAACTTAAGTGTATATCCAGCTACAGTAAGCAACATGATTTTCTATAATATTTTCATTTTTTGTTTTGGTCATGTGTTGAGAAAACAACCCCGTTATGGAAATAGCTGTATAAAATTAAAAGAGGGTTTGGTTAAAGGAGAATGAGATGTAGAATTGTTTTTAGATTCACCCCATCTAATCCAGATATTCTTAATTCTTCCTTGCAAAACTGATAATTTCATTTGAGAACCAAGAAGGAACAGTGTCTATATGTATAGGGGACAGCTACAGCTTCTAACAAATGTTTAGAGCTTCCAGGCTTCAAAAAATTCAGCTCCATATTGCTTGACAGGTCTGACAGACCTGGGGCTAAAGCTCACCTTATGAAGCATGTCACAGCCCTACAACAGAGCTGCAGTGCTGGAAGTTGTGCAGTGGAGATGGGTCCTGCTGGAGCACAGTCTCCATGCTCAGACCTACAGCATGCTTGTCATGATTCACATCTCTGGGAGATGTTGCCATGTTCACCATGCTGAACAGAAAACAGGATGTTTTAAGGAATCAGTTCAAATTCAGCAAGTAAACGTTGGAGGAGTGGACATAGATGGTTTCCCAGCATGTCCTTCTGTCTCTTTTTCTGTGATACCGAGATCACTACTTTTTCACACTGTTTTCGTTAAAATACTTGAACAACATTTCTGTGTTACTGTGATTTTTCAGTGTGGATTTTCTATGCAAAAGAATTTTTCAGATTTGTTTATTCCTGTTTGCGTGGCATTACTACAAAGTTGACAAGTTCTGTCTTTTGAACAGCAAATTATCTTTAATTGTAGAAATAACCAACCTTTTCTTTATTACATCGTGATCTTATTTTTGTGCCATTTTGCTTTATCTTGTCCACATGAGCATTTTTAATGAGAAACCAATTAACATTCCCTCTGGCTACACTATATCAACTTTCCTTCACAAAAACTAAACTACAAAGCTGTGAAATAATTAGCAGTTGTTTTTCCACAGGTAAGTGGCTACTCAGCAAAGTGGTAAAACAATTTACCTGCCTAAATAGATGTGATTTAGAATCATTACTTTAGAATCATTTTAATTTGTTGGTCTTGGTTTTAACCGTGCTCAAGAACGTAATGTAATGATGAGCTGAATCACCTTTTTCACTGCTCTGTCTTCCAGCTTTTCCTTTTTGTGGTCTGGAACTTTGAGCTCTATATGATACCACTGGCTTTGTTGTTGCTGTTGGCGTGGAACTACTTCTTGATCATATCAGGGAAAGATAACAGGCAACATGATACAGTAAGTCTTCTCTACTTTAAGCACGTATATGTACTTTTCTTTTAAAAATGGATAGAACTTTGTGACTATTTTAAAATATGACACTTTTTCAAAAATGTTTCAGTTTGGAATACTCAGTGGACAGTTTCCCCACTTGGCAATTTAATTCTTCTCCAGCTGTCCAATGAACATGCCCATTTTTGCTGAAAATATATTCATGAGATATAGAACATATATTATCCTCAGAATAGGGTTTGTGTGGGAGCAGAGATGAGAGGCTTATAGGTCATGAGAAGCCAAATTCTTTGAAAATGATTGTGTGAGACTATGCCCTTATGTTGCATTTTTTCTTTCACATACTGAAGTTAAAGGTTAAAATGATTACAAATTGTTAACAGTTTCAGAATGTATCACATTTTATTGGATTTCACAGATTATCTTTAGTATGTTACCATTCATCGAGCTTAATATAAGCCTTTTCTAATTCATCAATGTCATTATTTAATTAAATGCATGTATCTGAGATATAGAGTTGCAAACATTTACTAATAACTGACATTTATTAACAACAAAAAAAGCATGGTTCACATTTTCAGGGGTACTGAAAGTTCAGAAGTTGAAGTTGTACTCTGTACTATGCAAATTCTCTGGTATCCAGGAAGCTTAAGAATTTGCTCAGCCTTATAAATTTGATGTTTGTTTCAGTACTCATTCTCCAAAAGCAGTCTGCTGTCTAGGACAGTGTGAACTGGATGGAAAACTACATGGATTCAAAGAAGAAAAAAAGGAGAGGAGTGTAATTGGTCTCAGAGGATTGGGTTTAATGGGTCACACTCTATCTGGAGGTTGGTAACAAGTGGAGTATCACAGCATACAAGAGCGTGTCCCATTTAATGTCTTCATCAGTAATCTGTAGGAAGTGACAGGCAGCACTCCCATCACCCGGACAGTGGGACCAGTTGTTACAGTGGATGTGTCAGGTAGACCTAGGCTGGCTGTCAGAACAAGCCAATAGGAACCTCATGAAATTCAAGAAGGAAAAATGTCAAGTCTTTCTCTTGGGGTGGAGTAATACCATGCAAAAGTACAGGCTGAGGATTGATTGCTGGAGGAGCAGTTCTCCTCAACTGGATCTGGATATCTTGGTAGACAGCAAGTTAAACATGCATCAGCAGCAAGAATCAGCACGACCATAATGGATTATGTTGACAAAAGCAGAGCCAGTGATTTAAGGGAAGCAATTGTCCTCCTCAGTATTTGTGAGACTGCATCTGGAATTCTACTCAGTTTTGGACAACCCAGTTCAATAATGAAGTTGATTAACTGGAGTGAGTTCAGTGGAGGACCAACTAGGTGGTGAGGGACTTGAGAACTCACCCCATAAGGAGGGACTGAGGGAAGTGGGCTCAAAATAGTCTGAAGAGGCTGCAGGTGACCCAAACAGCTGCCTTCTGCTACCTTCAAGGGATTTATTGTGAAGGTGAAGCTAGATTTTCCACAAACTCCCTCCCACTGGTGGTGGGAGAGCAAAAGGGATACAATGAAACACAAGAGGTTCAGGCTGGATAATCTTTTTTGTTGTGAGTGCAGTTTGGCAGTGAAATACCCACGGTGGCTGTGGAGACTCTAGTGCAAGCTTTCAGGACCTGGCTGGCTAAAGCGCTGAGCAACATGACCTGACCTTGCTGAGGGCTGACCTTGCTGAGGGCATGAGATTGGATTAAACCCTTTCTCAGGTTCCTTCCAACCTGAACGATCATATGACCCTAAATGTCTAGTAGCTGCAATTAATAGTAACTGGAGGAACTAATATAGCCCCGATCCTGGCAGTGGTGTTGCCTATCCACATCACTAAGATTGTTAGGCTTCAAAGGGTCATCTAAAATCAAGGGTGGGGATGATAGAGATATTCCCTAATCCCAGAACTTGTTACATTTCTAGGAAAAGCCTAAGATCAAGATTTAAAAGGCACGATTCTTAAATCACAGGCCTTTGTCTCCTGCTGTCTGAAATGCTTAAAGCTTCTCCATGTAAGATTTTACGAGTAACTGAAATCCTTTATGAAAGGAGAGATTTTGCTTGTGAGCTGCAATAAACTTAATTTCTCTCTAAGTAACACCTGCCTGTGAAGATTAATTGAGTCATGTAACTTTGCTAACAAAATAGTGATGCTATTGATATTCTCTGTTGAGAACACCAAGCAATGTTCTGAAAAGGTTCTTCTTGCTGAGATTGTCTCAGACCAAGCCATATGGCTTGTATGAACTAGTCAGGTTCTTCCTAAATATTTGATATCTGTGGTGCTAATTACTACTTTTTATTTATTACAAGGAAGTTGTGATCTCATTTTTAATGATTCGAGCTTGGTTATAATCATGGCAAGCATCTGTCTTCTATGAAGTTGTCTGCCGTCTTATTGAATGTCCTTCTAATTAACTCACAAATCTTCAGTAATATCTCTAGTCCTTAGCTCAGGTCATTAGCACACTATCATTAGATTAAGACTCATTTAAATATTTCTGTTTTCTTATGCAAAGTGTAAATATTACCTAAATTAATTAAGCAGTGTTTCCTGGTGGCTAGAGAATGCTTCAGGATTCATCTGATCTTGCTTCTGTTCCCAGGTCTCCAGAGATTTCTTTTATGCCTCAGTGAATCACTGACTACTTATCTTAGAAATATCATCTACCTATAAAGTTACTTCAGAATCCTCAAGTTAATCCATACTTATAAATGTATTTGCTGCATTTGCTTATGCAATAGAGAATTGTAGCTAAAGTGTGTGCACTTCAAACTTGTTTCATGAGAATGGGAGATACGTAAATTTTGGGCCTTGAAAGGAAGTTCAAAACAGTTCTTTTTCATTGAAATATCTCTGCAAGAAAATAATTATCAATTATCTGATCAAAGGCAGTGTTAGGGAATGTACTTTACTGCAGATCAGTGAAATGATTCAGTAAGTTTCTGTCCACTTGGATCAACCTTAACTCATCCACATTTGAATATCTCTCTACAGCCAGGGTTTCTTTTATGCTGTCCCCTTGTACATCAGCTTCTTTAAAGCAGCTTGTAACTTTATTGCTTGTGGTATAATTCACCTGCAAAGTGGTCTAGTTTACTCTGTTCTAATGTGAAGGAGTGCTGCTCATCAGAGTGTGACTATGATTATTCTGCCACTTAATCTGATTCCTCATAAGTTCAATGTGCAAGTTCTTTACTAAATTAAATGTGCAACAAGGCTGGGGGAGGGAGAGCCCTTAAGAGCAACTATGTAATATAAGTCTGAAGGAAAGTCCAATGGAGAGGTGAAGGTGCATATTATTCCTTTCTTGGATTCAGCTGGACTCTGTAAGATCGTTACTGTGATTTTACTCAAATAATGGCACAAATTAAAAAAAAAAAAAATTGGATTACCTATCTATTACGCATGAAGGTCAATATTAATCATGTTTCTGAAAGGCAAGTTTTCATCAAATGCAAACTCTCACATGAATTGTTGGGGTAACTGGCAACGTTTCATGTCTTGTAACAAAGGAGAGCATAGGAGAAGTGATCTAGATATAGATTTTGTAGATGCTTCTCTGAGTGATCTGTGAGAATTCAGAACTGATCTAAAACAAATACATTCCTGGCATTGACTCATATGGCAGGAAGTAAAAATCACAGACTCCTTCCAGTGTTAAGCTAGGAAAAAACACTGAAAAAGCATTCTTAATGCTTTCCTCTGAATTTTTCAGCAGCGTTTTTGCCTGAAGCTTACCTAGCTTCTTTCCCCAAGGATGTTTCTTGTCTTAAAAAAAATACTGTTCAAATTCTTGCCCTTCCTTGTAGTCATACTCCTAAGTATCAGATCTCACAAAATAATTTATTTTCATTATAACTGCAGTTCTGATCTTAAGTAATCACCACCAGAATGCACAAGATTGGAGATGTTTGGTCCTGAGTGCTTTTCTGCATGCACATACTTTTTTTCCCAGTGCCTTTTTCACATTCTCTGAGGGAGAGGAGAGGTATCAACTGCTTTCACTTTCCCATCCCCACTGCCCACAGCACCGTGTCATTGTGCTGTTGAAGGTAGCCCTTCCTAATGGTGTCTGAGGGAAGTGCTACCACTATGCCTCATGGCCCTGTGCAAATTACAGGTGCAGGGCAACCGAGCATGTCGTGGTGACAGAGTGCCTGGGCCAGCAAGGGTCTGGCTTACTTCACAGCCACCTTACCCTGCTGGGAAACCCAAACTGTATTGCAATAGGTGTGTAACCAGAAACATTCATTCCCAAATGGCAGCAGTTGAAAGAATTGTATCCAAATTAGCAGAAAGCGTGCTGGAGTTTATAGCTTCTTTTCATTCATTTTTAGAATTATAAGTAATTTGATGTATTCAAGTATGTTGGACAAAAAAAAATCTCACCTTCATAAAGTTGTAAAAAGAGCAGCATTGCTGTGTGGATTTTTTTTTCTCACTTCTATCTGGGATCTTTATTCTCACTTCTATTTCTGTCTGGGATCTTTTTTTCTCACTTCTGTTCCTAGGCAGTAATTATCAGAATCTGGTAGAAAAAAAAGTTCTACTTTGGGTTTTGTTTTGATTCTCTGCTGGAGCTGCCTGACTTAAGGGATGAGCGGATAATCTCTCAAAGTAATTAGAATTGTTCCTGCTCTCCAGCTGCTGTTGTCCCCTTCCCTGAGGTGAAGTTGTTGATTGTGTGGTCAGAACACGTATTCCAAATGCAGCATGGTTTGCATAACTGAACAATTAAAAGGTTTGGGTTTTTTTTATTTTTATTTTTTCCTATGTATGTATTTCTTCATATTTGGACAGACTTTGACATTTTCTCAGCTGCTGGGCTGGCATCTTTGATCTATTTCTGTTTTCCCTTAACTAAGCAAGTGACAGAGAGGGTACCTAGGTGGTTTTCCCTTCAGTGCTGCCACTGATGAGGAAGGGCTGCAAGAGGAGCAGCTGTACCTAATGGTTCAGCAACCAGTTGCACAGCTATCAACAACAGGGACCTGGTTTTCACAGGCACGGGGTCCTCTTTGAGTATTGAAGGCTGCTAGGAAAAGACAAGTTACACCTCACCAAGTTGGTCAATTTCACCTTTCCCAGAAGGCTGGCCAACGTGAAGTAGTAGGGAAGGCTGCTGTTACATGCATTCAGGATCATGAAGAAGTGGTGGGGTTGCTCTCACAGCTGGAATACAATGGATGAATATGGGATTTTTAGTTGTGGCAGACAAGAAGTCAAGGCAATGCAGTTCAGCTAAGGGAAGATGATGAAGGAATTGAAGAAGAGGCTGAGAGCTGTGTCTGTTCAACCAGGAAAAGAGGAGACATGGAAGGATCTTAACAGCGGGTTTAAGTCACTGATGGGAAGGGAAGAAAGAGCCAGTTTGTATTAGTGGTGCCCAGTGACAGGACAGGAGTCAATGGGCACAAACTGAAGTATGTGGTATTCCATATGGACACCAGAAAGGCATTTATAATGAGGGTGGTCCAACATTGGAACAGGATATTCAGAGAGACTGAGGAACATCCATCCTTGGAGATATTCAGGACCAGTCTGGACAACGTTCTTGTAGATAACCCTGCTTGAACAGGAAGGTTGGACCAGATGGCCTCAAGTAGTCTCTGCAGACCCCACCCATTCTGTGATTCTCTGACCAGAGATACTGATCCTACTCACCTTTTTGTCTATTATTTGTTAGTTGTTGTTTTTGTTTTTGGTTTGTTTGTTTTTTTTTTCCAAGCAATTTAAAATTTAATAAGAATAATGCACATACTTAGAGTTATCTGTAAATGTTCCTCTGCCGTATATACCCCTATGGAAAATAATCACTTCAGTTAATCACTTCAGTTCACATCCTGCATTTATAGTAAATATTTAGAGCCTTAAAGGAAATATTAAATAGCTGATTTCCTCTTGAAGTTTCAAGTTGCACGTCATTGCATAGAAAATGACGGTGAGCAGCTGGGAGTTAATGTGCCATACACAAATTCTTATGAATCTGTGTAATAGAGTATATATGCATATTATTAATCTTGTAAGACTGATATAAAATGATATACATCTTTTAATTTCAGTGGATATTTTTTATGAAATAGGCTTTGATGACTTGTGTTTTTAGAGTATATGTTTTTATTAAATGTTAGAGGTAGACTCGTTTAGGATAATTTTGGAACAGAACAACAGAAACTTCAGTAAAATATGGGATTTCATTTTAAGATTCTGACCAGTTTCTGTGGATACTTTTTATGTAGTCCTCTGAAAGAACAAAAAGAGAATTTTGCTCTCATCTTCAAAGAACTTTGTGGTATTTGTGAATATGACAGTTTATTTTAACCTTTGTTTGTACACTCAGATCTCTTTTTTCTTTGACATTACATTTAGTTTGGAAATAAGCAATTGAAGAAAAATGGAAGTGGGAATGGAAACAAGGATGTTCATGAATATCTCATTGGATTCTGTTTGTCCTCACGAAAGTGCAAGGCATTTGAGTGAGCAGTGTAACACCCAGTGCAGCTGCAGCTTTTTTACCTACTGTGCAAATAATTTTCTCTTGGGGGTAAGGCAGCAGTGTGTCAGAGCCTTTGGTGAATTTGGGGCAGCTTCTCTTTGACAGAGAGCACCATTTTGTACAAACAAACCTCACCAAGAAAAGAGCTGGCTCTAGTGTCCTGTTATCTTCTGGACAGAAAAGTGAGTTACCAAACAAATAACTAGACAGTTACTTGCTTTTACCATTTTTGTTTTGCTCTGTGATTTTTTTTACCCATTACAGTCTTATAGTAGAAAAATGTCTCCAAAGAGTCTCAGGATTTCTGTGCATTAATACAGGACAAACCCCAAGTTCAGATCCATTGCACATGTAGTGTTGAGGTACTTGTGCTGTAAGTTCCAGTGCCTCTTATACCAAAGAGACAGAGGAGAACTTTAGCTGAGGACTAAATTCTTTTGGATGTACAGCAGGAGTAATTATTGTCCCCGAATTCTAGCTAGATTGTGTCTAGAACATGTCATTTGCACAGTGCGATACGGAAGTAGTATTTTGGCCATTACATCTTAGCTTCCTGTTTTGATTGTACTTCACTGAGAATGTTGCTTTTAATATGATAACAGCAGCCTTAAAAACTCTGAAGTATGAGAGCTAGCAGAAGAATACAGCCTTAGGGATAGAACAGTATCTGCATAAAGCTTGTTTATGTTTTGGCAACACTGACCAGAAAATGTTATTTTCTTCTCGAATGGTTTAAAATATTATTTAGAAGAGTTTTACCTCGTGTTTGCTGACTGCTGCTAACTAGACAAATGTTCTCTGTACCTGGAAATCGAGGTCTATTCTGTTACAGATGGCAATCGACACGTTTCTGAACAGTGCAACAACGTCCAGAAGGTTTTCTTCAACCAGGCAGCCTTCCTTACTGCTGCCAAATTAATTGGAATCTCAAACCTACTCTCCGTTTGTTATCATCAGTAGAAAAAGTTAGAAAGGCTTTTGTAAATAGGTCATCGCCTGCCTGTGTGCTCAGCCTGGGTGCTGTCAGAGCACAAAGACCACATGCAACACGTGCCTGAATATTAAGCAGTCTGCTGAGAACTGTCGCTGTCTTCCTGCAGCTGTTTGTTCTTTCCATCCAATCCATACAGTCAGGGAGGAAAAACACATGAGAGTGCCCTACTGTGGGACAGAGGCTTTTTTAATAAATCAGAAAAGAAACATGAAAATGTCAGCTTAATCAAGCATTTAAATTTTATTAATCAAGTCTAATTTTTATGAGTGCAAATAATCGCTGAAGCTGGACAAATTTGCTTTAGATTGCATCAGAAACATAATTTTAATATTTAATGGCCTGCTGAATTTAAATGGAGAATTATCTTTATGAAACATGCTCTTCGTAATTTGCCATTAAATGAGAAATGAGCAAATCAACATAAATCTTACATAAAGGTTATTTAACTAAATGTTGGTACTATAAATATTTTAAATGCTTTATGCACTAATTTAGCAATCACACAGTACACTATATAAAGATATAAGTTCAGCAGGAAGCATTTCTCTCTGGCAGCGTAATAGAATGTACTACTGCAGTAGGCTCTCTTTGCTATGGTTAAGCAAGACTGTCCACACTGCCAGTATAATCCCTGCTTCGAAGGCTTACATACAGCATCTGAGTATGCAGTAACCCCTTGCTAAAACTTTACATAGCTCCTCTCATTCAGTAGCATTTACAAACGACAAACACACTGCAGAATTGGAATATTACATCTGGTTTTGGTCGCTTGAAAATAAAATGTCAAAATCCAGCCCTAGACACTTTCAGCATTTAAAAATGAAAACTATTTTTTTTCCTGTCATAAGCCAATTGATCAGTTAATTTAAGTTTTGCAACACTTTTTCAACTACAGTCATATTATTGGCATCTAGCATAAAATTGAAGTTCAGTGGACATAGAGGCATTTTCCCTAAGAAATGGAATTAATGAACTTTAGTTTGTGCTTGCATCAGGATTTACGTAGCAACAAGAGTGATGTGATGAGTTAAAGTGGCTATTATAAATAATATTTTATAAATTAAGGTCAGTTGGGTTCTCAGTAAAAATGAAGTCACGTGAATTTTTTAATTCTTCTCCAAATTCTATTTTCCTTAAAAAACATTTTAAATTCAGTCTAGACTGTCATAACTTTGGAATTATTCTGCAGTGCTAATGCATTAATCAAATTATACTCATATCTGTTTTGTATTTTTTTTATTTTACTGAAGTTACATTAATATATATATTGTATACAATGTCACATACAATTAGTGACAACTTTTTCTCCTACCGAAATGCTTACAGCTCCAAATCATAATCTAATTGATTGTGTTAGACTCTCAAGATTTGTTTTGTTTGTATAAATGCTGTTTTTTAAGAGAAAGGTATCTGCTCCTACCAAAATCTTAACATTACTTGGAGAGAGTTAGTAACAGTTTAAAGCATCATTGTCCCTTTATGCTGTTAACAAATATAATGAGCTATTTTATTGTGGAGAACAATCATAAAATTTGGTTAAGCTGTTTTTATTAGTGCTGTGTAGTAAACCTATCATTGCTATTAAACCATACAAAGAATGTGTTTTTTTCTCATTCTGAACTGAAAATGAATCATTCTAAAACCAGAGATATGACATTTTCAAATGTACAGTGCATGTTGAAGCCTTTAGATGGAGACATACTTCAAATAAACACCTAATACTCAGTTTGCAGTGCATTATGTAAATGCAGGAAAAAAGCTAAAATAATTGAGAACCAAATATTAAGAAATATATATAGAGAGAAGCAGGGCTTCTACTTATGCCATTTTTTTATATTAAAAATTACATATTCTTTGCTACATTAACAACTGAATATCGAGGGCATATAAAGCTGACAGCAGGAGAAAGGTTACATGTTCTTGTATAATAAACTGTATTTACTGCTTGTGCATATTGCCAAGAAATTTATTATACTGCAAATAAAAATTCTGTTGTTGACATTACAGAACTACATGTAATCAGTAGCATGTATCAAAAAGTATCTGATAGCCATATTAAAGTCTCATTTCCTATTAACAATAAGACTAAATTATAACATGAGCACTTCCCAGAACAAGCTAACAAAATGCATTCTGTAAGAAGAAATAATCATATTTGAGTGTCTCTGTAAATATCAGGAAGTATTTTAACAGTGAAGTACTAATACTTCTCTTTTTAGTCTGCTCTCTTCTGTACTGCAATATATTCAGCTTTACTGGCAAGCTTATCACACTAATTATTATTACATCTACTGGCTGAGTTATCTTGATGATTACTGCAGATGAGATACCCCAAGGTCAAACATTAACAGTATAAATCAGGATCAATTGTACTCCAGACCTGCTACGCTATTAAATCAGAATCATTTCATTTTTATTTTTCTTATAAACGTGGTACAAAAAACCTGGACATTTTAATTAAGCTGTATCTCCCCAAAATTTTCTCCTTTACAATTCAATGAAAGGAGCAGACATCGTGTTGTGAAAATGACCACAAAAACACAGCAGTTGTGGGCTTGTGGATGGTGGATTCCTTTGCTTCAAGTACAAGGACTTTGAAACTACCTGATAAATCCTTACTGTTTTTGTGCATCCTCTTTTGTTGAGACACTCTGCATAATTTTATACTGCATTTTACACACAAACATTATGAATTGTGAGACACAAGTGTATGGTGTAGCCTACATATTGGCAGTATGAATTACATGAGATCCAAACAGCCTTGAGCAGTACAATTCCGACTACGCTCTTTGCATTCTAAAGTTATTTGATTCAGATCCACTCTAATTCGCTTTTATTTTGTATTCTAAAAGTTAATGTCTTCCTGTGAAAATCAAAGTCTCTGCAGATATTTTGACACTGTAGCATGAAATACAGCATAAACTATTTTCTTTTGCTATTCATTAAAGCAAACTATGTTTAAATGGCTAAGTCCAGTGAGATATAAGCAAATCATGGAAGTTCTAATGGCACAGATTGTTGTATACTTCACATTGCTGGATTAGTCAAAGAAATTAGAGCAGGAGACAGTTCATGAAGTGACTTGCTGTTTGCAGTGAGAAACGGCAAGCTGGTAATGAGAGAGCAGGGCATTTCATTAAAAGTGTTCTTGAGTTTCAGTGTGCCACTTTTCCCCAAAGTGTTTTCAAGAGGTATTGTAAAGTTCGCTGCAATCATTGGTTTTTGATTCAATATGCTTCTAAGTAACTAGAATGCAAGCATACTTCACAGGTTTTGATTTTGGAAGTTGCAAGAAATTATTTTCTCATAAATCCTATATTACTTGTAAGTCAATAGATCATTTTTAGAATAAGTGCAAGTTGCAGTTAGTTGTTGACTAAAAAGACAACATTCTAGACCATAAATATTTGGGTTTTTTCTATGATGCAAATACAGTATTTGTATTGCCTTGTGGTAACCTCATTCAAGAAAACTGCATCTTGTTGCTGCTTTAACAGAACAAGTTATCCTGAAATCTTGTATGAATTACAATTTGTGAAATATTTATAGAAAAAGTTCTTTTACATCAAAGAAGGTGGGAATAGGGTCAGTGGGAAAGGCAGCATGTAGGAATTAGACTATGCCTTTTCTGATTAAAATATTTTCAGAAGGTCTACTTTGTACAGAAACAATCTTATTTTGCTACGTTTAAACAACATCGGCTTACTGTTTGTCACTGAAGTAGCTGACATGCCATACTTGAGGAAATCTACGTGTGTTTTTTAAAATGTCATCTGTATTAGTATTACATTCAAGGAACAGTACCAAGAATTAGGTTCTTTCAAGACCTTCTACCAGTATGCGGCATATAAGTCTGTGACAAGTGACATTACAGAAGGTCATGTCACTTTTAACTGCTTGCATTAGATCTTTCTGATTTCCCCAGTGCCCTTCCTTTGTTTGATTAATAATACTTGATTTCAAGCAAGCTATCAGAAGGCATAATTTAGAGTGAGTGTTCTATGGACAATCTAAGATTTTTGCCAAAGAACTTTTAATAAAATAATGTTTCATTTTATCTTCATATGCTTTGTCCTGTTCTCCCTCCCTCTCTCTCTATTTCCTTCTCCTCCTTCTCTCCATTATACATCCCCAGGGTATATGGTTTGACACAGAGATCTGAGTAACTTCTATGTTGCTTCAAACCAAAGCAGCACATTCACACTTTATTTGAATAGCAACAAGCCACTACCATAGGGAAAAATGAAAAAATCATTGTGGATTTTTTATACAATATTCTTAGAATTATAGAATGGCTTTGGTTGGAAGGGACCTTAAACATCATCGAGTTCCAACCTGCATGCCACAGGCAGGGCTGCCTGCCACTAGGTCACGTACTAGACCAGATCGCCAAGAGCCACATCCAGCTTGGCCTTAAACACCTCCAGGGTTTGGGCTTCCACAACCTCTCTAGGCAGCCTGTGCCAGCACCTCACCACTCTCTCAGTAAAAAACTTCTGTCTGACATGTCATTGAAATCTGCCCTCATTTAGTTTAAAACCACCACCCCCCCTGTCCTGTCATTATTTACCCTTGTAAAATGTTGATTTTCCTCATGTTTATAAACTCCCTTGAAATACTGGAGGGCTGCAGTGAGGTCTCTCTGCAGCCTTCTCGTCTCTGGGCTGAACAAGCCCAGTTTATTCAGCCTGCCTTCACAGGAGAGATGCTCTAGCCATGGCCCTCCTCTGAACCTTCTCCAAAAGCTCCACATCTTTCCCGTGTTGGAAGCCCCAGACTTGAATGAACTACTCCAACTGGGTCCTCAGGTGGGCAGAGTAGAAGAGGACAATCACCTCCTCCTTTCTGCTGCTGCCTCTCTTCTGATTGAACACATGGTAACATTGGCCTTCCAGGCTGCAAGCGCACATTGTTGGCTCATGCAAAGTTTTTCATCAATGAGGACCTCTAAGTCCTTCTCAGCAGGGCTACTCTCAAGGAGTTCTTCCCCTGTTTTGTATACATATTTGGGATTGCTTTAACCCAGGTGCAAAATCTTGCACTTTGTTTTGTTGAACCTTGTTCGCTTTGTTTATCAGTGTCTCTTTGGATGTCATCTCTTCCTTCTGCTTTATCAGCTGCAGTGTTTAGCTTGATGCCATCACCAAGCTCACTGAGGATACACTCAATCCCATCATCTATGTAACTGATAAAGATGTTAAAGAGAGACCCAAGACAGACCCATGGGGGACACTACTCATCACCAGTTTCCACCTGGGCACAGAGCCCTTGACCACAACTCTCTGACTGCAACCTTCCAGCTTGTTCCTTCTTCACCAAATAATCTACTGGATCTCTCCAATTTAGAGATAATGATGTGGTGGGTGAACATGTCAAAGGCCCTGCAGAAATCCAGGTTGTTGACATCAGTTGTCTTCCCTTGGGAACGGTGTTTCCCTTTTTCCAGTCCTCAGAGATGTCACCTGACGGCCATGACTTTTCAGATACGATGGAGAGTGGCTCAGCAGCCACATCAGCTAGCTTGCTTAGGACCCTGGGTTGGATTTGTCATACATATATGTTGTCATTGTGCCCCATGGAATTGTATTCAGTCTCATGAGTCAGGCTTGACTTTATAGAGGGGGAGTTTGCTCTCCCATTTCCCACATAAAAGTTCAGGTTCAGAGATGTGAGGCTCAGGGATGTGAGAATCTTGGCTGCTAGTGAAGACTGAGGTAAAGAACTCATTGAATACCTCAGACTTCTCCATATCTGTTGTATCCAGTTCTCCCTTCTCACTTTGCACAGGGAGTATGCTCTCTTTGGCCTGTCTTTTCTGACTTATGTACCTGTAGAATCCCTTCTTGTTTTTAACAACTCTTGCCAAGTTCAGTTCCATCTGTGCCTTGACATTCCTAACCCCATTTCTGCAAGTCTGGACAGCATTCCCGTATTCTTCCTAGGCAACTCACCCTTGCTTCAACTGACTGTACTTGCCCTTCTTTTCCCTCAGTTTGACCAGTAGGTCCTTGCCAAACCATGCCAGTTTCCTGCCACCCCTATCTGCTTTCTTTTTCTGAGGGATGGAGAACTCTTATACTATTAGAAGGGCATCCTTAAAGAGTAGCCAGCTTTGTTCTACACCTGTCTCCAAGGACTTCTTCCCAGGAGATCTTACCCAACAATTCCTTAAACAGCCTGAAGTTTGCTCTCTTGTAGTTCAGGGTCCTGACTCCACTTCGCAAGGCCCATGTTCCCTGAGATCATGAACTCAATCAGGTCATGGTCTCTGCAGCCTAGGTTACCTCTGATCATAATATTTTTAATGATTCCCTCCACACTGGTGAGCACCAGGTCCAGCAGTGCTTAATCTCTGGTTGGTCTGTCCAATACTTGAATCTGGAAAGATATCATCAATGGACTCCAGGATTCTCCTGGATTGCTTACAGTTCTCCATTCTGTCTTGCTAACAGATATCTTGGTGGTTGAAATCCCTCATCAAGATAAGAGCCTGTGAGATTCAGGAAGGCCTCATCAACAGGCTTCTCTTGGTCAGGCAGCTTATAGTAGACTCCAACCACCAGCTGTCCTTTATCAGTCCCATCCCTCATTTTAACCCACATGCTCTCCCTGTGTTCTTGACTGTTTCTCAGAGAGAGTTCCTTTCAGTCTATCCACTCCTTAACATAGAGGGCAACTCCCCTGCTCCTCCTACGTCGCCTAATCCTTCAAAAAAGCTTATAGCCCTCAGTGGAGGTGTTCCAGTTATGTGAATCATCCTATCATGTTTCTGTTTCGGCAATAAGATCAACGTTTTTGCAGTGCATCACAGTTTCCAGCTACCTTTGCTTATTTCTCATGCGGTATTTATTGTTTTAAAGGCAATTCTATGCTTTTGGATGCAATGCCTTCCTAGAGTAGTCATTCAACTAGTCAGTTATCTTCATTCTGTCCAGATCCCAGTCTTCCACTGGTACGACTAAGAAGAACACCATTTGTGCTCCTGACCTATTCAACACCTTCCCAAGGGAAGCAAAGTCCTTTTGGATGTTTTTTAATTTCCTGGTTTCAGCTTCATATTTCAGTATACAGCTTTTATAAAGCTTCAGCATATTCTTCATATATTCACTAATTCTTCGTATATCAAATGATTATGAAGGATCTAATATTTTGAATTCAATTTGTGTAAAAGTTCTGAAAAAACTTTGTTTTGGTGCTTTAATAGATTGCATTGTTCTGTCTATATTTTCAGAATATAAATGTGTTGTGTTTTTTTTTTTAACTCTTCTTTAGAACTTCAAGAAAAGTGAAAGCATAGACCATTTACCCTAATGAGTCTGTATCTTAGGCTTCAGAACACTGTTACTTTATTTCACTACAGTAATTGAATTCTGTTTTCTTTTCCAGATATTTCAGTACTCCAAAGCTCAATGTAATTGATGATATAGCTAAACTAGAACAAGAACACAGATTAGTAGTGACTTTTGAATTAAAAAATGGGATGGTTGAGATGAAACTCTGGGTTCAGTCCTGGGTTTCAGGGATTTCAAAGGACCCTCTCTGTCCTTTGAACAAGTTAACATTCTGCCACTGTGTAGAAGCTTATAAAGTACTTCAAAATTGTTAGATGAGGAGTAAAAAAAATGACTTTCAAGTATTATTATCTGGATAATTTAGAATGATTATTGTTGTGTAATCATTGATTTCAATGAGATGCCACCATTTGCAACAATTTCAGAGGTTTCCAATTCAATTAATTGTCTCCAAGCTTACTTCAGCACTAAAGTGGGATATGTATTCCTCTGTCAAGACAAGAAAATTCTGGACATACATAAAAAAGTTATTTAAGTGTTTGGGGAATATTAATGTCGAAAAAGTAAGAGACCTAGTGAGGATAGTCAGCTCCAGGCATAGACAGTATCTGAATCAACAGATTCAGGTTTATACCTTGGTCTTTAGTCATGTAATGATGTTATTCCTGTCCTTTTTCTGTGTGGCAAAAGGGTTTCCATCCCATTGCAGCCTTTAAGAGTCTGTTTTCATCTTCTCCTCTCAGTTCACCAGTTCCTCAGTAGAACTGATGCAAGCATTTCCAGAGATGCTTTCTAAACTGGGTCACTCAAACTACCATGTTAGGAGTTTTAGGGTGGATTCGTTTTATGCAGGTATAGTTACAACTGATCTCCATGAGCACTTGGAACACCACTGGGAAGATGACAGTGAGCTATGAATGCAGGAACACGTAGTAAAGGCAGGTCCATGGGAAACTGAAAATGCCTTTGCCTCTACAGCAGTGTCCATGAAATGGTGTCCTGAGGCACCTCCAAATGAGGTCCATAAAGTGTTACACTGAGCTAAGCAGCAGCTAGTAAGCATTTCAAAAGAATGTTCTCATCCCTTGCCAATCTTGATGTTAAAAGGTTCTAGTCACCTGTTACTGTCCTGAACTCTCTGGCTCTTGCCTCTGTTCCTCTTTCTTCAGTAGAGCAGTGCTGACTTGAAAGAGAAGAGGAGAGACTGGTGAGTAAAGCTCCTTCGCCTGCAAAATCCACATTTGTTATTGGAAGTGTTAGGGAATGGATTTAAATGAGGATGAGCATCTGAAATTGGAGTTGTTTTGAATCGTGCTGTTGACTGGCATGCAGGCAGAGTGCTTTATGTTAGCTGTGGTAGAACACTCCACATTTATCATCCAAATGGACCCAAGTAACATGGAAAAACAAAATGAATCACAGAATGGTTTGGGCTGGAAGGACCTTGAAGATTTCCTGGTTCCTATTCCCTGCCATGAGCAGAGTTGCCATGATCAGCTGAGATCTTCATGGCAGTGCAGCTTACTCCAATAAGCTTACTCTTCAAGAGAGGCCTCTGATGTATGCTTTTTTTTTTCTTTTTCTTTCCTGAATTTTTCTATTTCCTTAATTTGGCCCTTCAGTCATGTTTAAGTCCTCTTATTCTTGAACATGGGGATGGATCTGCTGAGAATACACTCACTGCTGTGTTTCTGGGGAGATTATGGAGTTATAGATGTAATGTGTTATCTTAAATGACAAGTGCACTAAAGCTATCTGACATTTATTTCGTAACAAAATAAATGGTTGTTTCTGATGGTGACCAGTCTGTAACGTAGACCAAAGGAGTAAGGGTTCATACCAATTAATTCATTCTTCTCTTACCTCTTTATGCATGTTTTATAATACATACATACATACATACATACATATATATATATATATATATGCATATATATATATAATTTGTTTAGCACTTGTATGTCACTGGGCTAGGTGGATCTTTACTGAGCTTCATTATGTCTGTTCTTATATTAAAATAAATATTTAAATATAATTTATTCTATAAGTTGCCAGATCCTTTTCTGATATGGGAGAGTACCAACTTTTAAATTGCACCAACAGAGAACTTCCTCCACTATTTAAATTGAAAAATGCATAATGTATACATGTGGCAACTAGTTAACGATTAATGTGCAGAAAGATAGATGCACAGATTGTATAAAATTGCTATTAAGAAACACAGAGATAATGTTAAGAGAACATATGGTATGTGTCATTGTTGTAGATCATAAGGAGAGAAGCTAATATGAGATTATTCCTGGCTTTTTATTCTTCAAAAATCTCTTGATGTATACTGTAAATTCTATTAGAAATGTTGAGTGTTTCTCTAGGTAACAGTAAATTAAAATGAGCATGTGTGTACTGTACAGCAAACAGTGGAGATGACAAAAGATTCCTTTAGTTAAAACTATCACACACTGCATTTTGAACTAGCTTTTAAATACTTAAATTGTCAAGCAAGCATTTTGTACAGGAAAGGTTTTCAGTATATAATTCCCTAATGTATGTCAGTTAACACTACGCGTTCCTAAATTTGAATCATTAGATGAAGTGTATTTTCCTAGTTGTACATTTTCCTTCTGTGCGTTTATTTCAAATGTTAATAAAGTTTTCATCTACAAAAGGTCTAGAATTGACAGAACAAAACTCTTCCTTTTTAAATCATGACAACTACTACTGTTTCTGTCTGCAGGTAGTGGAGGACATGCTAGAGGACGAGGAAGAAGAGGATGACAGAGATGACAAGGTAATTATCTTTCCTAGCACTTGGGTACCTGGGGATGGGAGAACTTAGACATGACACTGTTTTTACAGACAGTTAAAAAAGGAGTTGAAGTGTTTTAGTCCAGAAAATTGGACAGAGCTGTTTATCATCCTAACAATGCTACTGTGTGCTGCAGGAAAGGATAGAGGACTATAAATCCTGCCTTTTTTTTTCTTCTTTCTTTCTTTCTTGGTCCAGATCTGGGTCAAATATTTTTTCTGTCAGGAACAAAAATAATTCAGCTTGTCTGGAACTTGATAGCTCTTGTGAAGATAACTGCAGTGACAACTGTTTCTGAAGGACAAAAATTTGTCCTGTCTTGAGTATTACAAATAGGGCTGCACTTTAGGGGGAAAATGGAGTAAAAATAGCAACTCCATACTGGTTAAAGACAGGATATTGACATCTATAATTTTCAAAGGATTACTTGGTAGAAGAATGGCTGAAATGTTTTTCACTCTGTATGACATTTAAATAATCACAATTCTTATAGGCGTCCATTTGATTTGAAGTTGGAGTTGTGGCCCAGCAAGCTGGGAAACTATTGCAGATCATTTGGCTATTTCAGGAAATGTGGTTCACTTTGGAGGCTGCTGGTTGGGTTGAGGATTGCAACCACAGTAAATAACAGCTCGTTTCCACATTTTATTGAGCCAAGCTATGGGACTGCTTGGATTGGTTGTCCCCCAGGGAGAGGGGAAAAATGGAGAGAAGAAATTAGAATGACCTTGCACCACAGAAGCAATGGCTAGCGCTGGCGGGACACCTTTCTGACAAAACAAGTACAGTGCAGATAGTCCTGTTGTTTCTGGTACTTTCGTACTGGTAAGATGATACTGGTGAAAGAAATGGAAAAAGAAAATGAAAACAACAACAACAACATAATTTTACAATAACTCCGAATGAAAATACAGGTGTTTTTGACCTTCACAGAGGTTTCCGCACTTTTGCTATAGAAAAACAATGATTTTACTTTTTTCTTTTTTTTTTTTTTTTTTTGGTTAGGAGAAAAAAACAGTGTATCTTAATTTATGCCCTTGACCTTTGTCTCCAGTTGAGATATACAGTTATATACCACTGTAAGAATCCATATGCTGGCAGCAGCATTTGAAATGTCAGAAAATTCACTCTGCTTAGTTAATCCCCTGAATGATTATTTTTCTGTTAGCTAACACCTAAGATCTGAGAGGTGGTAAAAAAGAAAAAACAAAAAAAAGACATTTATTTTCCTCATTCTGTTGCCAGCTCAAACATTTTACAACTGACAGAAAGATATTATGTGAAATTCTTCTATACATCACTTAAATCGTTAGCTACATCATTTCAGAATTGGCAAACACTGCAGCAACAAAACCTTCTTTTACAAAACATGTAGGTGATGGTTTTTAACACTAAATGATATGAGCATGCACTTCTGGCAATAAAATACATGATTTATTGCGAAGGTCAGCCATGTAGCTGTGGAGGGCTTGTATTTTAACTCAACATGCTGGCTTTGAATCATCATTTCTCTTCTGATAAACACTGATCTGCCATCCATTTGAGGCCGTTTTCTCCTGTTTGCTCCTGCTTTATTATTAGAGCTTGTGCAAAAGTACCATCCCAGCAGTACATGTATTCCTGGATATTTTAAATAACTGTCATTAGTTCACAAAGAATAATGCTTGATTGCTTCTATAGTTTAAGTCAACTGAGTTACAGCCTGGTTGTTTTGGAAATTGCTAAACAAACTCCTCAAGAAAGGATGGTGAGGGTGGGGGCAAGCCACTTCTTACTAGCATGCCTATCCAGATGGACTACAAAGCATGAGCACATCATTCAGACTGAGATTTCTGTTGTTGAATGTGTGTTAGGGTGGTTTCTTTGTGGAACACTCAAACAGGCTTTGTCAACTACTGCTGGTCCTTCTGCAATCTTTTGTCAAAATGCAAGGAGCATCATTTCATACTATTTTAATTTATATGTGTGTTTTCCTAAAGCTCTGTGCGGAAGAAAATTTTGTGAGGGAATGTGTGTGCGTTTTGTAACACCAACTGGCAGTGACTTTTGGCTTTTATTATTTCTGTTCATATGTTCATATGGTAAACTAGAAAAGTCAAGTAAGTGAGTCTTCTTACATGACAAAAGTAAGAAGATTAATAAATGTGCCAAAGCCTCACTTTAATTGAAAATGAAGCATATGTTGCCAGTATGTAAAATATGTCCCAGATGTTTGACCAAGCTAGTGTCTTAGCTTTCCCTGATTACCACGAGGCAGCTATTAGTCCTGTAACCTTTGTGCTTAACGGTAAATGGGGTATTACATGGCACAGAACTGGAGCACCTGTTTTCCATTCAGCAAAGACCCCTGGCAGGCTTTACCTAAGCCTGTCCATATGTTTTCACTTAGCAGATTGTTGGGTGATTATGAAAAGTGTCTTTCTTTAGAGCTGGCTTAGCTATTCGTCACTTGCTCTCAATGAAAAGGCAGCTCCTCGGCTACTTGATGAGGTCCACGTGAACATGTGCTGATGTAGGTTGTGTTGACATGCAACAGAGCACTATTTCTTGAAACTCCAAATTGCACAACTACAGAAGTAATAAACTGAGGATGGTACGTTCTGGAGTGCATGTAATTAGTTAAAGTAATGTGTTTTACCAGAGGTAGTGTATGTATTGCTGAGGGGAGTTTGACAGGGTAGGTATGCACTTACCATGCTGTTTGCTTAGTTTCATTCTAATATTCTGGATTTTATTAACTTTTTTTCTTTTTTATAACCCTCTGCTGCAATTAAGTTAGACAGTATTATCAATTTAAGGTCACAGGATGTGTTTTTAACTGGAGGATATTAACTTTCATCTTCAGTTTCAATATGACTAATTAAAAACGGATAGTGTACTTCTTGCTGTATCAGATACTAATTAGTGTTTAAGGCAGAATACTCTTTTTCTGATTTTGTTTCTTTGACATGTTGTGTGTTTGGGAACTGAGATTTATTTGGCTCAGGCATTTGTCATAGGTTTAATACTAGTTTTCAAAGAAACTGCACTAGATTGTTCATTCTGTATGTTCTGTACTGCTTGCTAAACCTGTGCCAGTCACAGATTTACAGCTTAGTCTGTTTTCTTTCTCCTCTCTCTCTCTCTCTTTACTTCTTGGTTCCCTTCAAAACACTGGATTACACACTACCTTAGGAAACAGAGGTCAGTTGAATTACGTGTTGAAGATGAGTTATTATTTAATCTATCAAAAAGATTTTTAAACAGTTATGTAATAATAATGTAGTGGTCAATAGACATAATCTATATATATAATAAAGGTTTTAGTTTGTCATTTTAGAAGATCAGGTATGCTTTTCACATAACTTTGTTCTTCACTAAGAATTTCAGCTCAGTATTTTGTGGGAAACACAGAGCAGGCCACAGAACTGAGCCAGCAAGAGACATTACTATTGCAGATTTTAGTGGAGGAAAATAAGTAAGATTGCAGTTTATTGGAGTTATAGTCACTTCCTATGAAATAAGTTGAGGGAAAATAATAAAGAAATAGGTAGTGAGTGAAGTAAAAAGAAAAAATTCCAAAATGTAACAAGTACATAGAGTAAGCTGTAGTTTTATATTTCTGTTATAATTCATGTAACATACAAACACTAACTCTAAATACTGACATTTAAAAAGTTTCCATTGTGATGGAGTACTGAACTGCAGTCCCCTAAAAGCTTAGCTAGAATCTCAATACTTAAGAAACAATCCTAGAAGAGAACAGTTTGAAAAATAAGGATCTGCAGCAAAAGTTGAGAGTTCTCAGTGCAGATTGTTGTAGCTCAGTTTAGTTATTCACACAGAGGCAGTGGTAAGAATTGTGATGTTTGTATTATGGTTGTACATAGTAAGAAGGATGATGGATAGGCTTCATCAGGGCAAAAACTGGGATATCATCTGATGCTATTGTCTGATCTTTTGGTCATTCCATGGTCAGCTATAGACCTACCGTAGCCTGGATGTACCTTATATCATGTGTACCTTTTACATAGCCTCTTCCCCAAAAATGAGTTTCATCCTACTCAGGACTAGGGTATCAAATGGACTTTGTGATCAGATTGTGTACCTTTGCAAACATGTCTGAAAGCTTTCTGACAGCTGAGTTTTAGCAAGATCAGGCTGCTTCTCCCAGTGCAGTCTTGCAATGATATCAAAATTAGTGGAGTAAAACAAATTAATGAGATCAGAACCTGAGTCTTTAAAGTTTGGTGCCTAAGGTGTGGGAAATTGTCTCTGAGGACTGTGAGTCTATAAACTATTGAATGAATTATGCTCCTCCATGTACGTGAGTTTTTTTCACCTGTGACTAATGTAGTGTGGGTAATGTTCTTCATTTATTAAGTAATCCAAGTATAATTCAATAAATTATTAAATCAAATGAAGAATATGTCTTAATTATGTTAGCTGTTTCAGAATGTGACATAAGTTTGCCCTACGTTTTTCCTCTAGCCTTAATATTACTTCTTAACATAACTAAACCAATTTGAAACTAGGCAAAGGTTTGATTTTACTGAGTTCATCAAAAAGTGACTGTATGAAATGAGATGTAGGAAAAGCATCTATATGATCTTCTCAAGAATTCAGGGAAGAGTCCAAAGCTTTATCTGCATACAGGTCACTTGGCTCCTTAGCTGCAAAGGCATACATTTGTCATGTGGCTTCAAATTCAGGTAGAACAGTCTATTTCCCATTCTCTTAACATATTTTTAATATAATTTTCCATGCAGACTCATGAGATGAGGGTTTTAGCCACTATCACAAGCCACCTGCACCTGGAGGCAAGCCTTCCTATCTACCATACACGAGTGTTTGTCAGCCCCTTGGCTACTTCTTTAGTTTATTTGTAGTCTTTCACTTTATCCTTCCAAAGAGCAGCATTAAATGCCTGTTATAGAGAGAGAGTTCTTGAACTTGTTCTACAGTCAAACACTGAGTCCATGATACAGGACAGTTTTTCAGCTAAGTCCCACAAAAGGCAGAGATGGTAATGACTAAGACACAAATTTAGAAGCCAGGTAGAAGAGTGGGATGGTTTGAGATGCACTAGTGTGAATTCTGTCTGAAACTTGTCCTTGGTAGTGGGATGAGTGCCTGGCACAGCATACGTGACTGTAAATGAAGGAGTGGCAGAAGATGATGCCCAGCAATGTGTCTCTCTGCAAAATGAATAGCACATCACAGTCTGTGTTTTGAGATGTGGTTTGCTGTTGAAGGCTGCAGCACAACACAAGTGAAAATCTGCCTTGAAAGCCAGTAGATGCTTTTTGCTTCGCTGAAATGCTTGTAAGAAAAAAGTGCAATGTGAGCTACAAAAATTTCACAGGACAGTTGATCAGTTTTTACACACATAAAAGAATCTGGGGAATGAATTGCAGATTTTGCATTTAACTGGCTTTATTCTACTTACATTTGCTTTTGTAGATACACATTTTATGCATTTACTGATTCCTACTATAAAAGATGCAAAAGTATGGCAGTTTAGCAGGACAGTTGATCATCTAAATGAGTGGCTGTGATTGTCTACTTCAGAAACCTTCAGATATGCTTCCATTCAGAAAGTGGTAACGTTTTTCATCCATCCCAGAAGATGCTCATGGACACAGCTTCCAGTGACAGACTTTACATGTCTGGAGTCTTTCCTATTTGAGTTCTTCAACCGGGTGTCTTCTGCTATACTGCCCTGCAGTATATTTGTCTTTTGGAGAAAATAAAGCATATATGAGTTCTAACACAGTGATAACAGGCCAGACAGCTTCTCTGAAGAAGAAAGCTTCTGTCCGTTCCTCCATCCTGCATCTCTTTCTCCTTTTTGTTGGGATGGAGGATAAAGCAACTCTTTGGTGCTTTGTGTCTATAGCTTCTTGGTTTTGGTTTCATTTGAGATCAGTTGTGTACCACATCTTCTAGAGCTCACAGTCCTGCATAATAAAGCTTTCCAGCCAGTTCTTTAAATGGGGGGGCTTTCCATTAAAATAGCTTAGTATATGTCAAAGCATTAGTGCATGAAATAATATATTGCTTTTTCAGGGTGAAAAAAAGTACATTTTTACGTTGAAATCTACCCTCCAGGAAAATGGCAAGCAGAGGCTGGAAAACAGCCTGGCAGACAGATAACTGTAATGTGAAGGATGACACTTTCCTGATTCCTGTGAGTCTGTTTCTCTGTATGGGCAGTTTAGAGGCATGTCAGGAGAATGTAGAGCATCCCTCAGGTGGACCAGACCCCACCATAACTGCTGTGACCTGGTGTTGATTCTAACTGGGCCCAGTGCTGGCCTGACTGCTGGACTTGCCTCTTGTGTGGTTCCCCAACTTTTCCATGAAGACACATAACTGTGAGTGGGCAAGGATACCACAAGGAGTAGCAGGAGGAAGCAGAGAGAGGCCATCAGGCCTTGGGCAGATGCGCACTGGCAAGCAGAGATTGGCTGCACAGGCATGTCCAAGTCCAGCCTCGAATCTCACATGCTGTAATTTTGGAGTGGTTGGCATCTGTAATGCTTTGAATGTACCTTTTATACAGAGTTGAAAATTAGAATTTACGGCATATGGAAAAGCATTAAATGGTCATTTTACCACTCTCGCTTATTATTAAGTGTGATTTTAGGACTGGAGTGGTATTTGTGTTATCTGTCTTATCAGCAAATGCATGTTTGACTGGTCTGGGAACAGATGAGGTAATATGATACGTTAAAATACAGCTGTAGCAGTCTGATAATGTAGTGTTTTTATTGATTGTCCAGCTGAGTAACTACACTAGGTATTTGGTTTGCTTGTCACTGTGCTTAGTGCCTGGAGTAGCTGAGCAAGTTACTTTTACACTTAGTTGACCTCAGAGTCTCACAGCCTTTCAGTCAGGCTCCTCAGATTTCATACACTGGCAATTCCCTTCCTTTTCTAATGGGCTATAGTAAAGAAAATGTGTCACCTTTTGCACCATGTAATACTAAATCAGATCAGAGTTCACGCACAATTTTGTCAGTGGAAATCTAATATTACAGACCTGCTTATCTTGAGATAGCACATGGAAAAATAAACTTGCACAACTGACAGACTTACTTGATTGTACAGATAAGTTATTTGTAAGTAATTGATCTGAAGAATTCTTCTGGATTATTTCCACACATTACAAAAAGTATACAAAGATAAATTGCTAATAAATATTTGAAGTATTGTCTTTTTCCTTTTTCTCCTGCCTACTTTCACTTTTTCTGTTTTGTTAGTCTTCTTGAGGACTAAAGTAGCAAAGTTCAAGATGGGAAAAACAGGATTTGTGTTAGAGAAATGTTTTTGTTCTGAGTACTAATAAGCTTAGGAAAGTAAAATGGACACCTCTCATTAATGTAATGTCACAGATACCTAATGGCATATAATTAACACAGAGGTCTGAGGAAGAAAGTGTTTTGTCAAAAAAGTGTTGGTTTCTGTTTTTGTTTAACAGTTTGAAAAAGTCAAAACACCTTCTAAAGCTTTCTTTTAATCAGAAATAGTAATTTAAGATCAGTTGCTCAGCAAATGTGCTTTTTTAGTGTTTTACACACAAAGATGTTTCAATTCCTCTTGCCTCCAGCATATACTGCTGTGTTTTGTTATCTCTTTAATATGCAGTATTAGCAATAATTTAAATTCAGCTGTGGAAATGGTCCTTATTGGTCTTTGGTTATTGTGTAATTAACATTTTAATGATCAGAAGGGGTGGAATACTTTATCTGCCACTGATGTCTGGTTGGATTGTTTAAGATTTTTGTGGTCAATTGGAAATATGTGTGAGTGCACCAAAACATTTTCTTGCTTATTCTGTGAAGTGTCTGGTCTGCTTCTTTCCACTCTCAAAGAACAAATGCTGCCTCAATATTTTGCATATAACGAAGATCAAGAAACAGTTTACTCAGCCATTTATTTTTAAGTATAATATGTACCCATGCATTTTGATAAAGGAATGGTTGGCGTAGTAATAGTTGTGTTTTCTGGACAGCCTGTTAAAAACTAAATTTCCTGCAAGTGCTGAAGTGGTTTCTTTTTCCCAAGTGGAATGTTGTCTGCTTATTTGAAAATGGACTATAAGTGTTCAAAACTCAGCTGCATATTGTTTTTCTGTTGGCTTGCAAAAGCAAACCAATACCCGCAGACCATAGAGAGGAACTAAAATAGCTTACCAGCAGATGTATTCAAACAAGATTGCAGGTGCTTTTCAAAAGAAGCTACTCAGAAATATAATTACTGGGGCTAGAGGGAAGAAACTCAAGGCACCAAGCTAACACTGACCCCTTGGGCTGTCCTCTTTACATGACCTTTGTGGTCATAAACTCAAGCATTTCAGTTCCTATGGTTTCACATCTGCTGTTGCAGAAATGGATTGCACTTAGAGGAAGTTAGAGAAATTAAGGTGCTAGCTCAAAGGGAGGCATTTGGAACCCCTTGCTCCTTACAAGAACAAAAAATATATAAATTTTTGATCCTCGTTAGTGTTTACTAGATCATCTTCCCTATGACTTGTCACAAAATTCAGTCATGCAAAGTAGCTTTCTAGCCTAGAGATTCAAGGCCTCCCACATAAAAAATCCCTGATAAGTCTCTTCTCTAGTAATCCAATTCTTTGTGGCTTCCTCTATTGATTAAGTCAAAGAACAGTGTGACCCTTCTTGGTAGCCTACAGAAAGAGTTCTACAGGGAAAGTCCGACATGTACTGTATCTCCAAATTGTTATTTTAAAAAAGAAAATCAGATGTCACCTCAGAAAGGCAGAATCTATTGAGTTTTGAAGCTTTGGGGGGAAAAGTTCTAATATTGTTCTCCCAGATAGGTTCATAGGTTCATTAGGTTGGAAAGGACCTACAAGATCATCTAGTCCAACCATCCTCCTATCACCATCCCTACCCACTGAACTACTAAATCAAATCCCTTAGCACCTCATCTAAACGCTTCTTGAACAGTGCTAGGGATGGTGCCGCAACCACCTCCCTAGGCAGGCCATTCCAGTGCCTGACCACTCTTTCAGAGAAAAAATGTTTCCTCAGGTCTAATCTAAGTCTTCCCTGGCGCAACTTCTGGCCATCCCCTCTCGTCCTGTCATTATTTATCAGGGAGAAGAGGCCCACCCCCTCCTCACCACAACCCCCCTTCAGGAAGTGGTAGAGTGCAATAAGGTCTCCTCTGAGCCTCCTCTTCTCCAGACTAAACAATCCCAGCTCCCTCAGCCGCTCCTCATAAGCCTTGTGCTCCAGACCCCTCACCAGTTTTGTTGCCCTTCTCTGAACACGCTCCAGGGCCTCAATGTCCTTCTTGTAGTGAGGGGCCCAAAACTGAACACAGTACTCGAGGTGCGGCCGTACCAGAGCTGAGTACAGGGGGATGATCACCTCCCTGCTCCTGCTGGCTGCACTATTTCTAATACAGTCCAGGATGCCGTTGGCCTTCTTGGCCACCTGGGCACACTGCCGGCTCATGTTGAGCCGAGCGTCAACCAACACCCCCAGGTCCTTTTCCTCTCTACATTCTTCAAGCCATTCTGCCCCAAGCCTATAGCATTGCATGGGGTTATTGTGGCCAAAGTGCAGGACTCGGCACTTGGTCTTATTGAACCTCATCCCATTGAGCTCAGCCCAGCTATTCAGCCTATCCAAATCCCTCTGAAGGGCCTCCCTAACCTCAGGCAGTTTGGCACATCCTCCCAACTTGGTGTCATCTGCAAACTTACTGAGGGTACACTCAATCCCCTCGTCTAGGTCATCAATAAAGATATTAAACAAGATGGGCCCCAAAACTGACCCTTGGGGGACACCACTCGTAACAGGACGCCAGCTGGACTTAACTCCATTAACCACTACCCTCTGGGCATGGCCCTCTAGCCAGTTCTCCACCCAGAGAAGAGTGAACCTGTCCACACCATGGGCTGCCAGTTTCCTCAGGAGAATACTGTGGGAGACCGTGTCAAAGGCCTTGCTGAAGTCCAGGTAGACTACATCAACAGCCTTTCCCTCATCTACCAATCTGGTCACCCAGTCATAGAAGGAGATGAGGTTGGACAAGCACGACCTGCCCTTTGTGAACCCGTGCTGGCTGGGTCTGATCCCCTGGTTGCCATGCACGTGTCGTGTGATCTCCCTCAAGATCGTCTGCTCCATAACTTCCCCTGATACCGAGGTCAGGCTGACAGGCCTGTAGTTCCCCGGGTCTTCCTTACGGCCTTTCTTGTAGATGGGAGTCACATCGGCAAGCCTCCAATCTTGTGGGACCTTTCCAGATAACCAGGAATGCACAATTACCACTATCTATCTCAATTACCACTATCAGAATTATGATAAATATGTACTACCATTTGAAAGCATGTGATAACTATTTTTGACCAAAATGATTCCCATAGTCAGTATTGGATTTGGACATCCAGGTTGGTTTCTATGCCTCTTGTTCATTTCCTAGGAAGAGAAGGAAATGAGACCTAGGAAATGGATTGAAAGAGTTCATTTTCACAATTTCAACATGAATAGTGTTCAGAATATATTATGTCTTCTTTTAAAAAGGTACTGAAAGGTAAAATTAAGGAGTCTGAAATGCATGGGATTGTACACTACAGAAAATTAAAGTCTCTCTGTTCTTATTTCTTTTCTTGAAACTTTCCTTACTAAGGTCACTTAAAATGACAAGATCATTAATGTCTTCCTGCAAGTCAGAAAGGGTTTCCCTCCTCGAGTTTGAAACAAAACAGAAAGAAATGCTATTACAGTTATGCTCTACTAATATCTTACTTTCCCTTCTCCGTCATTTGTATATAGAGAGGTTAGCCAAGTAGAGGGTGCATTCAAATACCACTCTGCTACCTCACTGTGCAGAGTTATTCCTTCCCTTTGGAGATGTGGATACAACACAATCATCATGCACTTCTGAGCCACTACAAATGTCTTACTTTAGAGCCACATCCTAATCAGTGCATGTAAGGACAATCATGTTTTGCATAAGGGTAGTCAGAGCCCTGGCACATTATAAAGCTATATACATTAGCCAAGTTACATTCTGTTAGTACTCTGACAAGTTCTTATACTAGCAAAATATTTATTCTCTTCCTTCTCTCTCCTTTTCTCTATGTACAATTCTTCTGCTGCTCAAGGAGGAAATTGGAGTCGTGCTTAGATATGCCAAATTGCCTTCACTTTAAACTATAAATAATTTGTAGCATTTAGTTATCACTACTGTTTTACAGATTTAGATCTCTCTTTAAACTACTTAAATGGTGGCTAAGCTGTTTTAAATGTATTTTTTTTAGAGTAACATATACAGTAACAGTAATGCAAAGTGAGTACTTGACAAGATTGAAGCACAGTTTCCTAATAATATTTCAGATTAATAGTTTGGATCTTTCCCCTAATGATAATAAAGTCCTTTCTATTTACTATACTTCTGCTTTTCTCTGTAATATTAGGGAAGATGGGGGAGGAGGAAGCTCAGTACAATACTTCAATTTGATTCAGCAAACATAATCAACCACATAAATGGTGTACAACAAAGTTGGAAAAAAAATTAGTGTGTGGAAGACTATTTAATAATAGCCTCTTGGCTTTGGGCAGTTCTCATCCCTCTTGAAGCTGGGATGTATGCAGTGATGCAGCGCTCTACATAGTGGTGCATCATACACAATGTGACGTTTATGCATTTGCAAAATACAGCTAAGATTAGTCCAGATTAGGAAAGTCAGTAAAACTCACATGAAAGGCAAAAAATGATAACTGCCTTTTTATACTACCTTCCTGAGAGATAGTACCTATTTTACACTGGTTTAACTAAGCTTGCTTTGTTGATTTGCATTAATGTAGCTCCTCATTACTTTTATTCGTCCACCTTCTCTGTTGAAGCTGATGGGCTTTCCAGAGATGTCTAAAGGTAGACTCCTATGCTGGGAGTGCTGGACACACCAGGCTCTCATTGACAGGTCCCTTAGCAAGCAACAAAAAAGCCTTAGTAACAGTGGCCATTGTTATTAGTTATTAATTTTATTTATACTGTCACTTACTAATACTTCTGCTATTAAAGAGCTCAATCCATCTCCTTGCGTTGTGGAGCAATCTCAAACAAATCCATGGAGAGGCCATCTCGAGTTGCCACATGAGCTTTCTTATATTCCCTTTGCTTTAGTATAACTTGCAGGGCCATTTCCCAGATGCTTACGGGTGCTGGGGAGAATTGCTTTGCGTACTACACACTTCCGTGCTCCCCTGTCTTCCAGTAAGCCTTGATAGTGAATTCTCACCATTTTCCTCCCCTGTAACACAATGTGAATATTTTACACTGTGTTCATTAATATTTCCCACTGCACAGGAGTCAAAAATACTAAAGTCAGAACAAAGGAATGAACTCTCTGGGCTGAGACCAAACAGCATGATGCTGTGAAAGATCTGTAAGTTCAGAGTGCTGGCTTCACCAAAGCTACTGGGGGTCGTGGTGGGAGTACCGCTCTTTTCAAAGGATGAGCAATAATTTCCTACTGAATTTTTGGGTAGTACTAACTAGTAAGGGCTGATTTCTAAGCTCTGGAAGTAAAAAGTTATCAAGCTCTGATGCTCTAGTGCTTTGTATTTATACACAAAACAGAGGTTCTCAGGTGACTTCTAGCTTTCAATTGTGTTGAAGACATTCTGATTTCCCCTCCTCCCTGAGTATTCTGGAGATCTTAAATATGTGTTTTTGTACGTGCTGTTGTACAAACATAATAAAAATTAATCTATTTCAAAGCCTGTGTTGGCAGATTTCAAGAGAAACAGACATAAAATAACTGTTAGGATGAAACTATTGATATCGGTGAATAATGTTATAAACGTGACTATAGCATTCATTCTCATAGCTCCAATTTTAATACTTGGAAAAAAAAAGATAAAATTGTTTATTCTTCTGACATGGGAAAAGTAGAATTTGAAGGTTTTTGTGTTATGGTTTGGTTTGGTTTTTTTTCATTCTAGATGTCAGCTGTGGCTGAAAAGCATTATTTTATCCATTTGTTCAGACAGGTTTTGGAAGTTCTTTTTTCACTGTTCATAGAAACTGAAAAAGCAGGAGTGTTTTTCTTGTTCATATCTGTGCAATCCTATTTAGAAAGCAGCGAACATTATTGCTCAGAATTTTTTTCTAGGCTACGGTTGTCAGCACTTACATAATTCTTTCCACTGATTACTTGTATTTCTATTACATGGTTGAGACCTTTTAACAGAGGTGCAGTATCTCATTAATAAACAGCAAAGATTTCAGCTTATGCATGCATATGATATTCTTAATTTTCATGGTGACTTCTACTCAATATTCTGTATCATTGCTGTGTGAGTTCCATCAGAGGTTCTAACTTTATTGTATTTTTCTCTGAAAGGATAATAGTTGTTCTACGCACTATTCTGATAATCTTCTTCATAGGAAAATGTCTAACTACTTAATTCTGCTATTAGTTTCATTAAGCTCTTCTGTTAGTGCTGTTTTGGCAGTGAGTTCCACTGGTGAACGTTATGTTGTATGAGTAGAAAATTAACTTGTATCAGCTTACCTCTGCTGCCTATCAATTTCATAGGGTATTTCTCACTATTGCCTTATGAGAGTAATCAAGAGTCCCAGTTTCCTTTCTCTAAACCATTCATTGTTTTGAATACCTTGACTGTGTTCATTCATCTACCTGTGCAACCTGGGCTAGGGAGCTGCTTTGGCAGGGGGTTGGACTCGATGATCTCTGGAGGTCCCTTCCAGCCCCTACAGTTCTGTGATTCTGTGGTCATCTGCGTAAATTAAAATGCAATGGTACTTTCTGTTGCTTATTGTCTTATTTTTGACATCACCTCCATAAGGAGTCCTGTCAGCTATAAATCTGGCAGTTCAACCTTCCTTCTTTTTTATGTGGATTAATAAATATATTAAATAACATCAGCTCTAGTAGCAAATTTTATGATAGTTCACTATTAATCTTTTGAAATATGTATGCTCTTTTACCTCTTTCTCCTGGCTTCGTTATTTTAGTATCCTTTTTTCCTTTGAAAGATCTCTTTTGAGAACTGTGTAAATTATCATTTGCTTTCCCAGTATTGATTGCACTGGTTTTACATTCTGTTAAGTTTGAAGAAATTAGTCACAAATACTGTCAGATCTTCAGACAGCCCTGTGTATGGTATTTGAAAAACAACCATGGAGGGGGGCCTTGAATTTAAGCCTGCTCCTAATTTCTTACATCTGTATTCCTTGTGGATGAGTTTGCAGGAATTTTCATAGAGATTGTGGCAGAGAATCTGCTTCAAATCAGGAGTGTTAGTAAAAGAAGTTGTAGAACCAATCAGTGAAATGAGCAATAACAAATTATGGGAGACTGAGTGGTGTTTGCCAAAGGCTCTGGAGGGAACTCTTGTTGAAATTGTTTAACTTCTCACAGCAGTGCTTCAAGCTTTTTTAGGCTCAGAATGAGAATGGACAGACCCATGGAAGGAGAAAGCCATTAGGAATTGTTAGGAAGAAGGAGCTGTCCTGTTACACGGGGAGCAACTGAACTCTACCCATGTCTGAAAACCATCTGGGGCTGTCCAAGCATCTGCTTGACCTCTGGTTGCTTTCTGGTGTGGGTATTCACTGCTGACTGCTGTGTAACAGTGTGAACAAACAGTCCATCCACATGTTTAATTGCAAATAGCTGTAGTGTAGACTGGGTACTCTAAGTACCATCCTACACAAATGTGTCACTTTACAGAAGCTGTTTTAGTCCAGTGCAGGTGCTTACTGTGGTCTGTTTGCCACAAAGCCTAAATACCCAAAGTGCTTGTGTGTTTCATTTCAAACTGTCAGGATGGAATAGTGTCAAGCTTTTTCTGGACGGGTGACATCTACTGTTTCTTCTTTTCTTTGGAAAAAGTTGAGTACAGTATATCCTCCCAGCCAGTTGTTTCAGTGACAATACAAATTTCACAGCTCTTCTCACTGTTTATTTAGAATTGCTGTGCCCCAGATATGACAATGAGTGCAGATCCATGACAAATAATGAAATCTATGGAAAGCAGGCACACATGAGAAAAAAAGACATTATACAGTGGCGGCTTTATTCCCTGCTGCCGTTGGTCTGCAGATGGGTACTGAGAATGCAACCAGGGCTGAAAAGCATTTAAACTTTGTTTACCAGACAGTGAATAATACAGAAGCTGTTTGCTGAAAGTTGAAGATGAGAGCTGTTGTTGAATTCTTGCACTCTGGTGCATTTGACTAGTGATTGTTTCTTCTGTGAGTGGTACTAAAGTGAAGAGTTAATGGCTTTTTTTGGAGGCCTAATTAGTCTTCTCTGCTGCAAAGAACTATGGGAATAAAATATGTTATTCTTAACAGACTGTGTCTTTCGAGGGATCATGCACTGACACAATCAGATGGCGGTGGCAGAATCAGGGAAGCAGGAGTTGATGGCATGGTACTCATATCCACCTCTGGGCAGCTGGTGCCAGCAAAGCTTAGAAGCTGATGTCATCCTACATGGATTTCTGGCATCTGTGAAAATGTCAGGAAAGGATCGGGGATTTCAGAGGCAGAGATGCTCTCCAATTGTCTTTACAATGTTGTTTTGTCTCCTGAAAGTAAGCCATGTTGAATAGGGTCCAATTCCTACGGGGATGCATAATGTTTTGAATGCCAGCTCTACCGTCAGTCTTCCACATGCTGAATGCTGCTGAGTGCCCCTTTTCCTCACTTATCCATTTGTTTGCTTAAAGCTTGATACACACTCCAAAATGTTAAACTGTGATGATTTGTAGGTTTGCTGTCAAGCTTATTACTCCCAGCAGGTTTCCTAGCCCTTCTCCTCCTAGCGTTTGTGTATCTGTGGATCTTGGCACTTTCCAGTTTTCAAACAGAGAGCATGCAAGTTAGGAGATGATGATGAAAAAAAATGTTCTCTGGGGAAATGCATGAGATAGGGTGACTGGTTAAAGTTCTTTGTTTATTTGTTTCTCTAGGAAAGCACATAAATTCCATTAAACACCTATTTTTCATCTTGTGTAAATTAGATAGCTTTTTTCTGCTTTGTTTGTAAGATTTCGTGTTAACAGCATTATTTTTGATCCAGTATAGCTTCTGTGTTATGAGTACTCAGTGGTCACGTTAATATTGCCTGAAGTCTAGCAAACTTCTGTGTTTCAGGCCATTTTTTTAATTCAGATATCATTCTAACATTACATTAATCATCTAAATGTTGTGTTAAATTCTAACAGTAATTTGCTTTCCTTTTTTCCTTCTACAGTATTCCTATTCATTATCTTTTCAACTAAGCGTTATTAATTTCTCACAAGTCAATTCACCTAAGGTGATGAAAGCTGGTAGCTTTTAATAGCAGGTCTTCTACTGTAAATTAACATATACATACATACAGTACACAGTGTTTTTGGTTTAGCTACAAGTTTTAGTTTTATTGGGGGGGGGGGAGGGGTGTAAAAAAACATTTGTGCATAGATTTGCCTTTGAGCAACTCTTCTGCTTTCTAGCACTGTAATCTACAGTACAATAACAGAACATGAAAACTACATTTTCAGAAATTTTCAGAGTATAATTTACTGTGTCCAGCATAAATGTGTGCTTTTTTTTGCTTTTTTTTTTCCTTCTGAGACATTATGTATGCTGCAGCTTATTTCATGTGAATATAGAACACTGTAGTAGTTAGACATTAAAATCACATTGTTATAAATTACCCTACACTGTGATTTTGCATATTCATGGGGCCAAGCAACCTTCATGAGATGGCTCAGATTTAGTTCTCTTCCAAAATTTCAGTAGTTCCTAATAAACAAGGGGAGGCTTTCTTTCCAGTGAAGTAAGCAGCTACTGAGAAAATGACCAGTGAAGCCTTATCAGGCTTTTCTCTGGGTTTTCCTCCAAAAGAATACAGAAGTTGTGGTTCACACATCTCTCCTTGCCCACTGTATGCCCAGGATACTTGCAGGGAAATTTTCCAGATGCCGCTCTTTTCTTCTTGTTTGTATTGTTTTGCCTCAAATGCTAAACTGTTCTTCCACATTATGTAATTTTCAAAAGCACAACTTGAACTTTCATCCAGGAGATTTATATTAAATAGGCAGTATTTTTGGACATCTTTCTTCGATTTATTAATATTTGATAGATGTCTTGAGTAATTGTAGCTGCCCTTTGAAATGTGCATGTGTCTGCATTATCTTTGGAACATTATTTCGTAGTTTTTGCTCTGAAGATGGTAGGATTCCTCTTGGGCTGAAATAGGGCTAATGATATGATGATTGTACTGTGTTTTTTTGCTTTTGAGTTCTTGTGGTCCTTTCAGTCATCATTCTGGTCAGGACTGTGGGATTCAGTCTCAAACAACTTCCAAACCAAACTAAAGTCAAGACAAGTACACCATTAACTGACATTGTTTAATCTATCACCACAACTACAGCCATTAGCCAAAAAGTTATCATGCAGTGAAAATTTATGTTCTTGTTTCCTCCCACTAGATGGCCCTTCAGTGAAATGGCAAGTCCGTTAATATGGAACTCCTCTGAATTTATGTATTTGATTTATCTGGAGCATTCATGTTTCTGTACTAAAATGCTCTATGAAGGACAGAGCAGAAAGGACCAGAAATAGGCAATATTATGGAGCTGAGCTGGGGAAAACAAAAAACAAAAACAAACAAAAAACAAACAAACAAGGAAAATAAATTTTTGGCAAAAAAAAAAATAAAAATCAATCGTTTGAACTATATGAGAATTGCCATTTTTTTCTTACTTCATAGAAAGCTTGTAATACCACCTTTCCCCTCAGAGTTATTGCTATTCCTCTTGACTTTTTTTTTATTATGTATTTATGTTCTATTACTGTAGCCGTTCCTTATATACAAAAAGAGCCCAATTTGTTACATAGGTGGTAGTGCTAGAAAGTTACAGAAGGTTCAGAATGGTTTTTTTAAATTCTCACTGTATGTTGGAGAAAAAATGCCACCAGATCATTGTAATCTTCATGCTCCCAGGCATGGTGTCTTCATAAACAGTGAAGTCAGTGTTTTTGTCCATGTTTATGTGGTTTCTATTGTGCTTGCTTTATGTGTTTAAAATATTGAATGCTCAGTAGATAATAACATTTTATTACTCTTTTCTTTAATAATCATGACCAAAAATACCATGTATCTCTGTAAAACCCTACTCTTTTAATAACAATATGGTTTTCTCTGTATTTTAGAAATCCTCAGCCTGATTTTCATTTCCTCATCAGAAGTTATTTTCAGATCTTTTCTCTTCATATTGTTCTCTGTAGTAAAATTAACATGTAAAGACTGAAGCTAGCAGGTAGATGAAATACGTAGCATTTGTAAACAACGGATCTGCTTTTTACAAATATAGTCACTGAAGATGCATTAACAGGTACTGAGGTGAAAAATAAGTCCACAGCTTAAAAACTCAATTCTAGTTGTCTGAGATAACCCTTAGATAGGATGTCCATGTTAAATTGTGTTAGCACTGTGGAAAGCCTGCTCTGATTGTTCCCTTTCAGATTGGCTTGAGCACTATCTAGTTTTTTTTATTGTTGTTATTGGTACTGAGACCACATGCTGGTACCTGGCACACAGTCAGTCGCTACTTAAAAGAACTAACGGTCTATGATCTGAAAAGTTGTAAGATGCCTCAGTGGAAGGGTGGGATCTTATAAATTGTTAAGCTCCCATTGAAGGATTTTAATCTCTTCCAAGAGTCTTCCCAGGAGTGACAAGATAACATGGTTATGGTACTCCACAAGTGGCATCCTTCAAGAGGTAAGAACAATTAAAACAACCTGACCCTCTCTGTTCATTACAGACATAATAGAGGAGGCCTGTTTCAGGTCACCTAGTGCACCTTTGCGGGTGCTACAGACCTTTCAGCTTTACCTCGTGATCTCACTTGCAAAGTGGGCTTGAATAATTGTCTTGGTTGCATGCTCTGTTTCTATTTCCCTGAGAAAAAGAATGACTTACTCATGTATCCATCACCAGTTCTGAAGCCTTTTGATAGCAGTTCAGAAGATCTGGAAGAGATCAAATGTCTCCAGAAATGGATTATTGTAGACTCGTTGTCTTCTTAGCAGCCTTCCCTCCCCCCCCCAAAAAAAAAAAAAAAAGGTTAGAGCCAAGGTGGTAGTTCCTGAGGCCATTATTCTCTTGTCACAGGTTTTAGGCAGCAACCAGGCCTTGCACAGTATTAAACAGCCAGAGATGTGTAGATTTTTTACTAGCAGCCAAGGAATGATTAGAGTGATTCCTTGCTGACCTTGCCATCTCCAGTGTTTTTCTAGCCATGGGAAAGTGACACAAGCAAGGAATAGCACACATCTTCTTGTGACCAACTGACAAGAACATAACACTTTCTTAGAACTGCAATGTGAAGATTGCAGCTCCTGGCCAGTGATGGTGTGATGTCCATTTGTGTTCTTATGGGTCTGGTTTTATCTCAGCCATTTTGGTTTATACAGCAGTACTTTATCACTCTCATTCACTTGGACAACAAGGGGTGTTTTTGAAATGTCCTTTTTGAGAGAACATCTCCTCACAGTTTCAAAATCTACTAATCCTGAATGAAATACTCAGATTTTTGTATGATTTTTCTTTTTTATGACCACGCCTTTCTCTCCAACATCTAAGCATCTAAGTTTATTAATAGGACAAATGCCTAACATAAGCTCCATCATAGCAGTTTGTTAGTAGGACAGTTATCTACCATAAGGCATTCAGGTCTTTATCCTAAAAATGTTTTCTGTCACTTAAAGCTCTTTTTTTTTCCACTGCTTCTAACTCCATTAACTTTAGCAAAATTTCACTTTTAAGTCTGGCTTATTTCTCCTGCTTTAACTTGCTTTTGAAATGTTTGTCTTGTAAATGCACTTCAGCCTAAAGGAGAGAGACGTTTGGGCTTAGAGGCGTAATCCTTTCCTAAATCACCCTGCTTTATATGGGGCCAAACACAGTGCACTGAATAAAGAGATTTAGACAACATGCGTTGTGCACAGATATTGATGTGAATCAGCTCCATGCAATCCTGAGCAAGTCATTTACTTTGTTTTGCTTCACTGGATAAAAAATACAGTTTTGGCTGAAAAACACATACAAGAATTAAATATTACTATTGGCCAAACAGTATATAAATCTGTAATGTACATTTTTACTGCAAAGTAGGAAGAGGACTTGGTTTTGAGTCTTTACTTTGTGCTCGTTCCCTTTTGTAAATTCCAGTCAGGACTGTCACCATCAATTTGACATTGCTCTCGCAGTTTATACTTAAAGCCATCCCCTAGCAAGCATCTTGCTTTTCAGATACCTTGAGCATTCTGATAGCAAACAAATCACCGGAAATTAAATAGTAATAAGGCTGTTGGTGGCTTTGTATAATAAATTTTATCTACTATTTTAAATGACAGTTGTTTCCAGAAACTTGGCAATTGTAGCCATACAGATGATGATATTGATTCCAGTCACAGCCCATCTTTCTTTGGAAAGAAAATATCAGTACTGTTTGAAAAATAGGTTATTAGGTTTGCTCAAGGTGGCTCATAAGCTGTATTTGCTAATACAGCATCTTGATGGTGGAAAATAAGTGCAGCCTTTCCCTAGCCCAGATTATTTTCTCCACAAATCTTTGCAGAAAAGAAATAAAAAGCTCTTAATAGTTATGGGGCATGTGTAATTAGTTTAAGTAAAGCTGAGCCTTGGTACTTCTGGCCACCTCCACTTTCCTGTGCTGTTTTTATCTATTCTCCCATAGACTATGTCAGCAAATTTTCTGTTAAGTTCAGAAAGCATGGAGGTTGGAAATAGTGACTTTTTCTTTTTTCTTTCCTTTCCTTCCCTCCCTTCTCTTCTCTTTTCTTTTCCTTTTTTTTCTTTTCCATTCTTTTCTATTCTTTTCCATCTTTTCCATCTTTTCCATTCTTCTCTTCTCTTCTCTTCTCTTCTCTTCTCTTCTCTTCTCTTCTCTTCTCTTCTCTTCTCTTCTCCTTCTCTTCTCTTCTCTCTTCTCTTCTCTTCTCTTCTCTTCTCTTCTCTTCTCTTCTCTTCTCTTCTCTTCTCTTCTCTTCTCTTCTCTTCTCTTCTCTTCTCTTCTCTTCTCTTCTCTTCTCTTCTTTCTCTTCTTCTCTCTCTTCTCTTCTCTTCTCTTTCTTCTCTTCTCTTCTCTTCTCTTCTCTTCTCTTCTCTTCTCTTCTCTTCTCTTCTCTTCTCTTCTCTTCTCTTCTCTTCTCTTCTTTCTTCTCTCTCTCTTCTCTCTTTCTTCTCTTCTCTTCTCTTCTCTTCCTCTTCTCTTCTCTTCTCTTCTTCTCTTCTCTTCTCTTTCTCTTCTCTTCTCTTCCTTCTCTTCTCTTCTCTTCTCTTCTCTTCTCTTCTCTTCTCTTCTCTTCTCTTCTCTTCTCTTCTCTTCTCTTCTCTTCTCTTCTCTTCTCTTCTCTTCTCTTCTTTCTCTTCTCTTCTCTTCTTTCTCTTCTCTTCTCTTCTCTTCTCTTCTCTTCTCTTCTCTTCTCTTCTCTTCTCTTCTCTTCTCTTCTCTTCTCTCTCTTCTCTTCTCTTCTCTTCTCCTTCTCTTCTCTTCTCTTCTCTTCTCTGTGTACTTTTGTTAGGAATGACTTAGAGCAGGTGTATTTTCAAAAAAGTACAAGTTTGTATCAAAAGATATTTTAAAGAAAAGTAGCCTCAGAACTTCTTAAGTCTGCTTAAATCTCCTCGGGTTCTGGAGATGGTCACAACCAGTACTGTTTTTTTTATAATTCTTTTGCATAATTCTTTTCTCACACAATCTAATTATAAATCAAGATAACAGCAGAAATTGTGTATCTAAACTAAAGAGACAAAGCTTACATATATTTAATTAATTAATTAAATATTTAAATTAAATGCATTAGATATATTTTGCACCTCTCAGAAGCTGTATCTCTGAGGGTGATCGTACTCTCACAGTGAATGCTTCAAGACTGTAATAAGTTTTAAATAATTAATTTAAAAAACCATTCAGTTTTACAGCATTAGTTGAGTTTTTGTGTTAGTGGTTGTGATTGTGGTCATCTACAGAAACATTTATTTGTGATATAAATAATTACTAATCTTAAATAAGAACAAAAGACCTCTTCTGTTTCTTCAGAATCTGACTTTTTCTACTGTCTCTGAGTTGTTGGATTAAGTTACATTCGGTCACTGGAAGTAGTTTTACTATTGCGCTCTTTCTCTCACAATGGTTTATTTTTCAACAATCTGTGTTCTGTGTTCTTTAAGTGTCTTTACAACTCTTGACAATATAGTTTCAGAACCTGTGTCACTAGAATAACTTCAGATGATCTAATGTTATGTGATATTTTCCACAACCAGTCTGGCTTAGAAAGGCAGCAAAAATGTCAACAAAATAAGGAAGCTTATTTTGCTGGCTTAAGAATCAGGAGAAGAAAAGAAGAATGCAGTATAACCTATTCTAATTTCTTAGGTGCTTGTCTTTGGAGTCAATTGCAGAGACTACTGTAAGTTGGTTGATACAGCAAAGTGCTGAACAACTACTTTTTTTTGTCAAAGATTTTGCTGCTTTTGGCTAATCTTGAAATATTTTTATTTACTTTTCATGTTTTGGAAAGGCACTAGTCAAATTAACCTAGAAAGTATAATATGACATTAATCAACGGAAATGTTGAGTAACACTTCTGACTTCCCTTGTAGTCAATAAAAATGAAGAGAACGGTCATTTTTTGCTGGAGTGATGCCTGGTTTTAAGCCCATCTAACTCAGCATTTTTGTTGAATTCTGTCTATGTGTGGACTTGATGCTACAGCCTGCCTGGGATTAGAGATAGCTTGGAGTTACATCTCCAATACATTTCATGCACTTGAATATTATCAAGTAGGACTTGTCCAGCACACTGTATGGCAGGCACGGGTTTGTGGGGTGTGTGCCACATGCCGTCACACAGTAAATTATGGCAGCCCCTGTGCTGCTGTGCTCATGGCCAACGGACTGAAGGCAGCACAGAGTGTGCTGAAGGGCTGGCAGAGATTCACTGTGCATGGTAGGTATGTGAGATTGGGTTTTAAGAAAGAGACATATGGCACAGACTGCTCTGTGTGCCTTTCCTGTGCTAAACGAAGCAACTCTTCTGAAACATCAAGGATGGATGCATGGCATACTTACTACAGATTTGTTTTTGTGTAATAACTATTATTTTTTCCTTTAGGACAGCGAGAAAAAGGATTTATGGATAAACTGTATGCCATTCAAGAGGTGTGTGTTAGTGTCCAGAATATCCTTGATGAAGTCGCTTCCTTTGGAGAAAGGATAAAGAAGTAAGTGCTGATGTGGTGCTGAATTGTTCTCTACTGCCATTCATGGGAGGTATTCAATTTTGGCCAATCTGTTCTTAAATCTCATCTTATTTGCTTTGCTCTGTGCAGCCCTAACTTAATGACAATATTGCCAGATTAATTTTGGAATTCAAAATATATTAATTGGGAGGAAAATATCAGAATTAAGGCATTGAAGGGAAACAGAATAAAAATCTTATTGTGAATCCAACAGCTGTTACTTAAAAGTAGTAATAAAAATGCAGTTTTGATAAAGCAAATAAGCAGAGCTGAACTGAGGATTCAGGATATATGTATGAAGGCCAGCAGCATCCTGGCTTGTATCAGAAGTAATGCAGCCAGCAGGAGCAGTGCAGTGATCAGCCCTCTCTGCTCAGCTCTGATGAGGCCATACCTCAAGTACTGTGTTCAGTTTGAGGCCTTTCACTACTAGAAAGACATGGAGGCTCTGGAGTATGTTCAGAGAAGGGCAACGAGGCTGGAAGGGTCTGGAACATAAGTCTTATGGGGAGCTGCTGAGAGAACTGGGATGGTTCAGTCTGGAGAAGAGAAAGCTCAGAAGAGACCTTATTGCTCTCTATAACAACCTGAAAGGAGGCTGTGGTGAGGTGGGGGTTGGACTTTTTTCCCAGCTAGCAGTGATAGAATGAGAGGTAATAGCTGCAAGTTGTACCAGGGAGGTTCAGGTTGGGTATAAGGAAAAATTTATTTTCTGAAAGAGTGGTGATGAACAGGCAGCCCTGGCAGGTGGTAAAGTCACTGTCCCTGGAGGTGTTTGAGACCTGTGTGGATGTGGCATTGAGGGACATAATGATGCAGGTGGGTTTGGGATGGACATGATGATCCTGGTGGTGTTTTCCAACCTTTAATGACTCTGTGTTTCTACGATATACATGTTCATTTGCTGCAGATGTTCTGCTTAGGAAAACCTTTCCTATTGGATTATATGTAATTTATAACACTATATAGAAGATATAAAAGGACTGCCAACAAGTTTAGACCTTAAGCAAGAAAGGCATGAGATTTATGACAGGAAGTTTGGTGTGTTTTTTTGCATGGTCACTGAGCAGCAGTCTAAGGACTTTAGTTTGACATCATAAGAGCTCTTTCAAGACGCACTGTTGGTTGAGAAGCAGGGACAGAACGGTTCAGGCTTTCTGCCCTTCAAAAGCTGAGAGCAGAGACTTGCAAGATGAAGAATCATGAGGAGTGTTCACAGCCTCCTTTCCACTGTGGCAGGGAGGGTAGGCAGAAAGGTATCTTGTGAGCCATGCTGGATAGTCTTGCTATAAAGTTTCTGCTGATGCACTTCACATGTCTTAAAGGAAATTAAAGCTGTGTGTCCTTGCTTGGTTTCCGTATACTCTGAGCACAAGGCATCTGGAGTTTGTTCTTTCTTTACTTTTTTTGCACTACTCGATGCAATGCACACTGCCTTGGTGTTCCCAGCTTTTAAGACCATAGCCTGTACAGAGGGATATGATCCCAAAATAAATGCTGTTGTAAGGAAGTCTTTGAGAACTGATATATTGGGTGGAGGTCAGGCTGCAGGAAATGTTCTCACAGGGATGCTTCCAAACAGGCCACATTCGCAGCAGCAGAGGCAGATGTAAGCACAGTGTGCTGCAGAAGTTTCCCAGAAAAGTAAAATGAGCCTCTGTAAAAGAAGTCCTTTATCAGAAGACTGCTTATGGAAGTTGATGATTAAGTTTTTCAAATTGTGCACTTTGGAAGTAGGGTTTGTTCTGTTATATACCAGATGAGAGCAACAGAATTTTCTAAGCATAGTGAGACCTAATCTTCCTGTAAATCTCTGTAATTTGTTCCTTAAACTATAATGGGAAACCTGTACTGAATACTGTGCTAACACAGCACATAAGGAGGTTTGCTAAGTGAGGAGCCAGTGTTCCCACACATGGCGTGTCTGTGATCCATTGCACAAAGCCGAGTCACAGGAACATGAGCAGACCCTCAACCTTCTGTTCATCCCAAATGCATGCAGAAGAGGGGAAAAGAGCAGGTGTCCCTTGAGGAGAGCGGGAGTGATCCCACACCAAGTGACACTACATAATGTTCACTCTGGAGACATGTCAAAATTGCCAGGGAGAAAAGAAGACAAATAAACACATGAAGCCAGAGCTCATTATGAAAAATATGGCTAGCAATTCAGATAATTGCAATTATTCAGCCAGAGAAGCCAAAATAATGTAATTGCACTGATTGGGCATATAGTCAGTGGTAATACTTTAAAGGGTATCATCAAGCTGCTTAGAGTCAAAGCTGCATATTCCTTCTGCATAAATGTCATGCTGCACCTTTGACATGGTTGTGCTTTCATGGTGCAAGCCCGCTTAGTCAAGCTCCCTGTACTGGTGTTCCCATGGGACACACATCTAAGCTGACCATCTGTCCTTTCTCTTCTTCCCTGCCCGTAGAGACTGGGGGGCCATAACGTGGCTATTTCCAGACTTATTAGCTTTCGCTTATTCTGCCCATGCATCAACCTCTGCAAAATGAGGTGATCAGCAGTTTTTTATCAAGTAATAGAATATCAAGTAATAGAATTTTGAACTCTTGTTAAGGGCATTTTTAATCTGGAGCTTTTTTTGTAAAGTCAGTGCCCTGAAAGCCTGGTGGGATCCCAGAAATTTTCCTCCTTTATTCAAAGAACATCCATTTGATTTTATTTTTATCTGGAATGACGATTTTTTTTTGTGCCTTTTCCTGTAATGTACTTTACCTTATGCCAGTCCCCTCCACTCCTTTTTTATTTTTATTTATTAAAACCTTTCTTAATTTTTCTCCTCCCCCTCAAAGTGTTTTTTTTGTTTGTTTGTTTGTTTGTTTGGGTTTTTTTTTGTTTGTTTGTTTTTTGGTTTTTGGTTTTTTTTTGTTCTTCTTCTTTTGTCCCCTGATGTTGTATTATCCCTGGCTTCAGGACCAATTGTTCTATCTCCCCCTTTTCCACAACCTTCTTCCTACTTCCTAACCTTTCTGGTCAAGGAAAGATGAGCTGAAAATGGAGATCACTGTTGCCTGACCAAATACATTTGCAGAGACTGGAAATGTTCATCTTGTCCAGTGCTGAAAGTGGGCACAAGCACAGAAATTTTATAAAGCTGAGCACCTTTCCTTTAGAGAGTCATGCCATTCAGTGGGGCAGTGGTGATGCCAGGACATCCTTTCTTTTTATTTGAGAATGGAACCAAACATCGTCCCAGCAAACCATGCATTTATTTGTAGTTTGAGTTTGTTGTCACTAATGGAAACTGGTACTCCTCCCCTTTCCTACCCAGTATGGATTTTATCGGGTGACCCAAGTTCTGACTTTTATTAATCTTTCACTTAGCACATTCAACTGGACTGTCCCATTCCTGAGCTGGCTGGCAATTGTTGCCCTCTGTGTGTTCACAGTCATCCTGTATTTCATTCCACTGAGATACATTGTCCTTGTCTGGGGTAAGTAAAGCCTTTTTTTAACTGTCTGTGCCACTTAGAAAAATCTGTTTTAGAAAGGGATGACTTACATTGTCAGTACTTTTCTGTATTTATAGTCATGAAGCTTCTCCATGATGGAAACTGACATGTTAGTTAAAAATCACAACTGCGTAAAGATTTAGGCCCACCTGAAAAATACATTTTTCTCAGCTGGCATTCTAGACTTCATTATACTATAAACATGTAGCCATGAGGATTCTTCATATATCAAAGTGTAGCTTTGTCTAAATATTACTCTGATTTATTTTCACCACTTACTTATACACAGACAGAGGCATTTCAATCTATACAGTGCATTCAGGACAATATGCCTTTTTTACTGCAGTACTTCATCTTATGAAAGTATATGTAAACATAGCAACAAGAAACCTGTTTAAAAGGTCACCTTAAGTCTGAAGGAAAGATACGCACTGTATCTGTCCAGTTGATAATGATATTAAACTGAGGATCTGGAGAGCAGGCCCTGGGGATGGAATTGTGATCGAGCCAAACTCTCATCGCTTTTCCTTATGTTTATTCTTTATACTGATTTTAGACAGTACCACTACTTCATCTGTTGTAAATTATGCTATTAAATCTGCATTTGTTCATTTCTTATACATCGTGCATCACCAGCAGCTGTACCCTTAACTCAGTAGTGTAAACTTGTGAAGAACACTGTCTCAGTTAAATCTTTTCTGAGGGAAATAATCATGCCTTTGTAAAGAACTTTTGAATTCAAGGAACATAAAATCACTGAAATGACTTCAGAGGCTATGTTTATTGTATATCAGCCAGGATTGGAACAGTTCTTGCAGAGTCTTTACAGATCAGTGCAGCAGAATACACATAATAGAGAAGCGCTCATGATGAGGATTTGAACAACTAAAGAAAGAGCTAAAAGGATCAAATATAGTCTGCTATACTGTCTTTTCCTGCATTGGAATTTCATTTATTCCCATACCCTGTGTTGCTTGGATGCAACCCCCACTTTAAATTTATTCCCAGAGTTGCACTCTTCCTACCACAGATGAAACACTAGGTCTTTTGTTTAAAGTACTTGTTCTGCAGTTTTCTTGGTCAGATCTGGCCTCCTATACACTCAACGTGGTACATCCCCTTGATTTTCTGCAAGAATTTAAGCTTGTAATACCTCACCAAGACCCACAAAAGAGTTAAGTCAATGTTGTTGTTTGAGAGGCAACTGACAGCCACCCCCTGCAATACCTTGGGAGGTTCTACACTTCAAAGAGAAATCTATGTTTATGTCTCTGCCTCGAGTAAGAAATAGCTTTTACTTTTTACATCTGTATCTGTCATTCCCAGACAGAGGTTTGTGTTACTTCTTCCTTCAACCTTGATATGGTGAGCTACTTACCATCTGCTTCATCAGCCATAGCTCTAGAAAGATATTCCTTTTATCTAACCTGTTATCAAATCCTCCATTACTAGTCCTATCCACTGTAGGGATGGAGATTATGTTATTCCTCTCTTCCTCCCAACCTTTGCATAATGAAGAATGGTTCCCATTCTAAAGAGAGTTCTCAGTCCAATTTGTTTACAACTATTAGAGGAGTTGAAATGTACCTCTAAAAAGAACTGGAGGGAGCTACAACAGCAGATGATGTCTGCTAGAGGATGAGTTTATAGTTTGTGCATCCATTCGCTAATGCTAGTATCAGGCTTGGAAATTGATCCTAAGCCATTTCTCCTAAGGATTTTCTCTGTGTATGTATATCTACTGAGTTAAAGCTGACTGTAGTAACATCTGAATGCTCATTCCTGCAGGTATCAATAAATTTACAAAGAAGCTCCGAAGTCCATATGCAATTGATAACAATGAGCTACTTGACTTTCTGTCCAGAGTTCCTTCAGATGTGCAAGTGGTGTGTACAGTTTTTAAGTTGTTAAATATTAATTCAACATATGACATCATGATTCTCTGATTTAAATATATGTATATATAAAGCTATTGTTTTGATTTCACTTTCTTTGGCTTAAAGAAATTGAAACTCAAGTGTGATATAGGCCCTGAGCCTTAAGGAGTGTGTGGTCCTTTGTCCTGTAGCAGCTAGCTACTATATCCATTATGCTTACAGGAAATCTGTAGAAGTGTTTGGAAAATGTTAGTAGGTGGTAGAACTTGTGTTGAGCATCCTCCAGAGATGAGGCACTGCAGTGATTTTTTTGTAGGAAACACTGCTACCTGGGGCCATTAAGGCATACAGAGAGGCCAAAGGAGGGTCGAACAATGCCAGAAGCCAGTGCCCTATATCCTGTGAAGCTCTTTGTACTTCACAGGTGAAGATTTTTGGCTACAGTTCAACTGAGACAATAAGATTCTTTAAAAGTGACCTAGTTGTGAATGACAGGATTTTATAGTGAAGTATATAAACCCTTGCATAGATGCAAACATTGTGATATGTTGGACACATAAATCACCTCCAGTATCACAATGATTATACACTTTCCATATTTCTGGTAATGGTTACTGGTATAAATAAGAGGTGCTTGTGCACATGCCTGATGTGAATCTGATGCACTCATTGTTAAGCCTTTGAAAACATGTTTTTACGAGACAAATGGCAGAGAAAATTCATTCAGCTCATTAGAGATGGTAGTATTTATTTTATTTCATATTTCTTGGAAGAAAAATAAAAAGGTTGCCTTTTTAAAAGCTTACATCAGTTGAGCCTTACTTCCTGGCAAGATTTTCCTAATCGTGTTTTTCCTTCTTAATTTGGCGCTATCATTCTGTTATTGAATCATAGCTGTAGATCCCATAGTTTGCAGGGGAATAGTTTGTACTGTTTTTTCACTTCACCTTGGAAAAAAGAGATAGAACTCTTTCTTTCTCTTTCTAGCAAGTGACAAGTTTCTAAATGTTGTGTTAAAACAGGTGCAATATCATGAACTGAAACAAGATCCCAGTCACAGCCCAAGCAAGAGGAAGAAAAACAACCCTGGCTAGAGACTAACATCTGCTGGAGGACAACAAAAGAAGAAGCCTATAGCTTAAGCAGCATTTCCTTTCTCTAAGCTTTATATTTATTTTGCCTTTTTTTTCTAACGGGGAGAATTTGTAAATACTATGTAAAGTTGTTTTTCATTGAATATATATTTAGCACTGTAAAGACACATTTGATGAAGGTTTCAAGTAAGGCTGTTGCTGTTTGGAATAGCATAACATGATGAAGAAGTCAATGTAGAGTGGTAAAAATGCACTGCTACTCAATGGTCAGAGACATCTGAAATACTCAAATCATGCCAGTGAAATCTACAAAAGGTATCAGTTCAAATCTGACTCAAAAGTTCTGTCAGATTTTATTTGTGAACCGTAATATTTTATCCAGGTAGTCACCGTTACAGTTTTCTATGTTTTATACATCTCAACAGAAATACAACATAGTGAAACCTACTGCACTTAAGTTTTAGCAGTTTTTCTCAACTCCAGACCCTGGTGTTAACTTCTGGTGCAATGTACTCCTGTGCAGTAGGGCTACTTAGAAGATAATGAGAAACTCCAAGTGCAAATCTCTCTTTGGAGTTCCCCAGTGAAGTTCCTGCCATTTTAATCATTCCATTATAAGACCTGAAGATCTCTGTCTCTCTCAAAATACTGCCAGGTTTCTAATTGATTGCCTATCTAACTGATTTTTTTATATGTACCTGTAATCTTCATTTGTACTACATAGTTTAGTGAATTAAGTCCATAGTTCTGCTGTAATGGAAATACTATTGTACTATCTCCATGTTGCTTTGGGTGTCATGCTATGAACACCCTTTGTGCACGTGACTATTTTACTATGGAAATCTTGCAGAAAATGTTTTTGCTTTTAAGTCACACGATCATATTTATATGTGCTCTATGCTGTAACATATTACATGTTACCAGTGTGAAATAACGGAGTAGAAGAAATGATGCAGTCATGGTTAAACTGACTATTTTGTTAGCTGATATGTCATCAGTTCTGATAACAATTGTGCCCTACTGCATGGAAACTGCATTGTTTTATAAATTGAAAGGAACTTAGAGTAGGAAAGGTTTACATTTCAATGGTTTTAGTGGCCACTGCGTAACGAGTGCTTGGGGATATATTCTGATTCCGCTTGTAGACTTCCACGCTCAGTTCCCTGGGTTGAGAGCAGAGAGCTCATTCCAAGGGGACTTTTCTGTGCACAGCTCTTTAGTCGTAGCTCCCAGTGACTCTAAAGGGGATTTCTGCCCAGGGGAGGCTGCAGAACTCCATCCTCCAGAGGAGTTTTCCCTGTTGTTCTCCATGGGTTACCTCTTGTTGGTTGCAATTGCTGATGAAGTTATATTGCACTACTCTGACAATACTTTTTGAAGAGACTATTAGAAATACTTTGCAAGCAGATGTATATATCTTTGTCTAAAGAATTCTATGTTAGTTGCATTGCTCCTGAAAGATCGTTCTGAATTTATTTTATAGATACACTGACGGCCAACTTCTGATATGAGTTATTTTGATCTCGTTTCTTGTGTTTGAAAAAATGCCAATCAACCATTCTTTAGAAAGTGTTAGGCCTAAATATGCTACTGTTATGTCATGATTTTAAATGGATTTATTTGCAAAGCTTATGTAGCCATCTTTGCACTGTATGTTACCCAGAGAGTAGCTTACTATTGTTGACAAACAGGTTTATTTGTGAGCCTTGTTTAAAACAAAAAACAAAAAAACAAAAAACAAAAAAACAAAAACAAGAAGCAAACTTTTGACTGGACAATGTGCAAATATTTGTTGCCATTTTTTGGTTTTCCTCAGTTCTTTGATACATTGCAAGCCTTGTACCTTCTTAAAATTACCCATCATTTTGTATGCAATCTCCATCTGACGGTTTTTTTTGTTTTGTTTTGTTTTTTCTGTACTCAATTTCTGATGTCTTCTTTGGTGGTAATGTCTTGAACACACGTTTTCTGCATTAAACACAGTTTTAAGCATCTCTCTACTCACTGTAGAATGCAACTTTTTTGAAGTCCTGCGGTATGGAATGAAGGGTGAATGATTGAAAACATTATATCTCTGTGTGCAGGGTCTGTTTGTTCTGAGCCTCTAAAATGTAACTGTAGGGGGCAGGTGGAGGGGAACATCATTTTCTTGAAACTTGCTAAATCACTGTTAATGCCTCTCTTTTAAAATACTGTTTTAAAATAGGTTGTTGTGTGACACTTTTTCAATACTTTAAGTTTCTTTTTGCAGGAGAGGCATCTTTAGAGTTTTGGTATTGCCTTATACTGTAAATATTTCAGTGCATCTTTGATTTCTACATGTATTCTGAACACAGTTCCTTGCTAGATTTGCCTGCTATTATTTCTTAGCATCTTTTCAATGCATACGCATCAGGAAAGAACAGTGTATCTCACTCTCGTTAAATTCTTTTTGCTCTAGGGAAAGAAAGTGTATGTGATTCCACACTTCACTTAAAGTTAAGTGTTAGAGCACTCCAGATCCATTGCAGGCTATTTGCCCAAGGTTCAGTTACGTTTCTGCTGATAACTCAAAGTACAGTGACTTCTATTAGTCAGAAAACTGAAAACATCAGTGATCTTTAACTTGAAGAGTTACAGGACCGTAAGTTAGCATTTTAAATCCGAGAGGACAAAAATGGAAGGTGCAATTAAAGTGATAATGGAATAATAAAAAATTCATTAAGATGACTGCATACCTGCTAACAGGAGCTTTAACAGCAAGAGGAAGAGTTGTTGGACCTGTCAGCAATGTACTGCATGATAGCAAAGTATTTCATTCTGGGGTAGTCCAGAAGCACAAATCAAGAAAATAAAAGAAAAAATCATTTTCTAGTCAGCATTAAATCATTCAAAAATCAGTATGATGTTTGGAGCTCTCTCCCACCTGCAGGAGATCTCAGCCTGCAGAAGGGCAGGTTACATCTACGCCTCTTTGCCACCTCCTTTCTGCAGGTGACGTGCTGGCAGCTGGACACAAACTTCCATGCAATTCTGAGCCTGCTTCTCTTTGGAGAACAAACTTTTTCCTCCCAACTGGGCTGGTTTCCAGATTGCTCTGCAGCTGCTTCTATTAAATCTGCTAATCTCCCACCCCCCACCTAAACTTCAACTGCAGATTTTCAATAAATGCTTCCTCCTTTGGAATTTATCTGAATTCTTGCAGAGGTGAACAGCCAAAGATTTAAAAGTTGAATGTAGTTGAAATTATAGGTATTTTTCAGTGTGAAGCGCTGGATTTCCATCCCCTTCTGCCTAATTAGAGCACAGCATAAAAGCATTGTGTCTTTCTCAGAGGAAAATTTTGACTCTTCCCAATAAAAAAACAGTTTCAGATGGCAACTGAGAAAAAAAGCTAAGTCTTTGACAAAGCACACTATCCCCCACTCAGCCACTGATGGAGCAGGGTGAAATGCACCTGGCTGGAAGCATTGTACAATGCATGAAGAGTGCAGAAGCGAAGGTGACAGTGGCCTGGAGTAAGGGCTTAACTCCATGTGGGCTCCCTCTCCTCTGGGTAAGGAAAGGACACATATTTCTTACCTGAGGAGCAGTCCAACTGCCCTCAGCCACCTCAACCAAACCAGCCAGCCAACCAAGGCTGTCCACAGCAGCCACCAGCATTAGCAATGGACATGCACAGCTCATTCCATCTGCCAGACCAGGTTGGATGCTTCTTCTGCAAGAGGCACTGGGAAGTCTTCGCTTCTTTCATGTCACAGTAACCAATCAAGAGAAGACGTTTCTCACAAACTAAGATTTGTAGATCTTAATCAAATAGAAAACTTATGAGCTATCATTGTTAAAGAAAAGAAAAAGAAATCTTTTAACTATCTGTTGCACAGGGCACTGTACTTCTGAATAATTTTCTCAGTAAGAGCTCAGAGCTCAGATTTAGCCAGGTTTTGAAGTGGACACGTTCTGCGCCAGTGTAATCTTGAGTGTCCAACTTCTGAAAGTTTTAAATTGACTTTATTATTATTTTTTTTTTTACTAAAGGCCATGTTTTTCTTCTCATCAGCCCTAGTACTGAATTAAATTTAAATGTCAAAAGCTTTTCTATGCTTCAGGTTGCACAATATAAAAGCCTGAAATCCTTAGCAGTGATTCATTCAGTAATAAAGATTTTTTTTTTCCATTTTAATATAATCAAAGGTAACACTCAAAACTGCTTTTCTTGCTCTGCTTTTGATTAAATTATAGCAGGTGATTAAAGGAAAGGCCACAGTGTTGATCATTGGTATCTTTTTGATTAAAGAGTGGAGACTAATATTTTCTGGAGTCATTTAATAAGTTGATATTGCCTGACCTTCTGTAACCTGACATAAAGACACACTCCTACAAAGTTTACTTTGCATAATTGTTCATTATTACACATGGTCTTCCCTGTGAATGTCACAAAATATAGAAAGGAAAAAAGCACCTCTTAGAGCCACAACTGATGAAGAAAGATCTCCATTCAAAAATAAGAAAGCAGAAACACAGTGCATGATCATGCAATAAACATGCTTGAATCTATGGAGAGCGTAAAACACAGAGCAGTTGTGAGGAAATGAGCAAGTGCTGTAATTCAGGATCTTGCCATCTTCCTTTAATGCCTCATTACAATGGCCACAACTAACAGACATTTGAAAAGGAAATAGAACAATTAAATGTCACATTTAATGAAGAGAAAGGAGAAGCAAGAATGGACATGGATCATTAGATGCATTTCTTGTAAACTTGGTGGCTGTCAATAATACCTAATTCTTGCGGGTATGTTTTTTTTTAAAGAGTGAGGTTTATTTAAAGGATGCAGTTCTATCTGCAGAGTATGTCAGGAAGTAAACATCTCACTTTCAGAAGAAAGTTGGGGCAGCATTTTGCTGTGTCAGCGCCCAGTTTTGGAATAACTAGATGGCCTGGAGCACAAGTCTTTTGGGGAGCAGCTGAGGAAACTGGGATTGTTCAGTCTGCAGAAGATCAGAGGAGACCTTACCTCTCTCTACCACTCCCTGAAAGGAGGTTATGGCAAAGTGGGGTTCAGTCTCTTCTCTCAAGTAACACCAATTGGATGAGAGGGAATGGCCTAAAGTTGTACCAGAGGAGGTTCAGACCTTTTCATTAAGAAAAATTTCCCAGAATCTGGAATGGTCTGATCAGGGATGAGGTAGAGCAACCATCTCTGAAGGTGTTCAGTACATGTGTGGTAGAGGCACAGAGGCCATGCTTAGTGAGCACAGTGACAATGTGCAATGATAATGATAACTGTCAGCAATGGGCTGACAGTTGAACTTGGTGATCTGTGTTCTTTTCCAACCTTACTGGTTCTATGATTTCTGTGCAGACCATCCTGGAGAGACTGAGAGTTTCTACATGGTCATGCTCTTGCTGAAGCTCAGTATGTCTACATCCATCTGGCATTTCCAGAGGTGTGCTTGAAGATTCTGTGTAGGACAAGGAAAAAAACAAACAGTGAGTGTTGGGCCTGCAGCTTGCCTGGAAGAGCAGTTCCCATTCCCCCACCAACAGCAGCCCTGTGAGCTGAGCCAGTGGCCATGGGCTGGTGGGCTGATGCTGCAGGCTGTGTGTTGGAAACCTGCAGCTGCTGCACAGTATGCACTTGGAAAAGTTTTTCTGGATTTGTCAAAAATCCAGAGCTCAGCTGTACAATGTCACTGAATTCCCTGTGACTACAGCTAAGCTGGAGCCTGTGCTAACTGCACTCATTGTTTTTATTTCATGTTCTATGAACACTCCAGAAATCAGGAGTGGCTGATAGAGAAGATATGTCATCAGCCCACATGGCACCCATTCAGAGTCTCATCAGCTGCTCAAGAGGCACTGCAGACAGTGCATCCCACTGAGACTTGCTCTGACCACCTCCCACCCCCAGCTCGTGTCAGTGCTCAGAGCCAAGTGCCAGCAGGGTTGGGAGCATGACAGGTCATCAGTAACAGAGCATTAATGAGAAATGGGATCTGCCTGGTTGTAAGACTAAACAGGCAGTGAAAGAAAATACTAAACCAGCAAGCTGTGTAATTTAAATCTGTAGCTTTAGGATTTTTCTTTGTTTAATGTAGATCTCTTTAGATTAGTCCAGATTTTATTTGAAAGAAATTAGCTATGCCTTCCCCGAATTTGCAACAGGACATGTGGTTACAGTTGTGTTGGTGTATGGATGGTCATATTTCAAAAGAGCTACCAAAGTAGCTCTCAATATCCTGACTTGAAGCTACTTCTCAGATCATCCTGACTGTAATCTTCACAGACTGGCTGATGAATTGGGTGCATCTGCACAATCTTCATCTGAATACAACAGCAGTGCTGCATGTTTGGCAAAGTGCAATTTTTAGACCAGTTTTCTCGAAGAAGCATCATTTCACATCTTGGTAAACATGATGACAGATTTATGGGCTTGTAAGGATCTTTGTGTATTACATTTTGATGATTAATACAATGTAGGATTATCTAATGTACATTTGACAGATTAAAAAAGAAGTTATCTGACAGATTTTGAAGAGTATTCAGTGGGGAATAATCACTGAACATGAAATGTTCCCACAATGTTCCGCTGTGGTTGGCACTGAGACCACCAAATAGTTCCAACAGTGGATCAAGCACAGCCCTTTGCATTTACATTTGCACGTGTGGCAGGAGGTGAAGGAATGGCCATGTGCACAGACAAATCTGCTCAGTACCCTAAATTGCATTCCTGGTTTAAAGAAAGAAATCTTTTCCGTGCAGTGAGCTCACTGTAGGGCTGTAGGATGAGTGCCATACACACACCTGCCAACAAAGTGGAGGTGAGTTGCTCTGACTTCACTGCTTCTTGGCCACAGAGGACCATGGGGTGATGCTACAGCCAAAGGGCTCAAAATGAGTGCACAAACAAATGGCATTGAGGCAGGGGGCTGCTGTTAACTCTGCACACAGTAGTAATGTATGTGCCCTTTATCAATGCAGAAATTTAGCAAGGTGATTTAAGAAAGAGCTTCAGCACTGCGTGGAGTCACCTATTTTAAAAAATCATAGAATCACAGAATCGTTAAAACTGGAAAAGATCACTGAGATCATTTAGTCCAATGGCCCATCCACCCCCACCACAGCACACCCACTGACATCTCTCAGTGCCACATCCACATTGTTCCTGAACACCACTAGAGATGGTGACTCCACCTCCCTTGGCAGCCTGTGCCAATGCATCACCATTTGTCTGGAGAAGTAACCCTTCCTAACATCCAGCCTGAAGAAGGAAGCACTGGCACTGAAGTCTGAGACACTTTTCAATAAGAAACTCAATGGGTATCAAAACCACGGCGATAGTTAAGCTGTGTGAGATAGGCTCTGTTCCTAAAAAAGAATAAAACAACAGCAACACGTCCAAGGCAGTTTGTATTCCATCTTTGGTCATTTATTTGCTAAGAGCCATGTTTTAAAATATAAGAAACACTCAGGAAAATGTCTTCACAGACATCTCTGATCACTTTGTACACAAAGTTCATCGCTTATATACACTTTTGTCCATAGTGCCAGTGCAGCAAAACAACAGATACGTAACACAGAAGCTATAAAACTGAAATTTGGTGTAATTCTACTGCTTTTTAGCATCTTCTAAGACTTCAGCAACAACTCTGCATGCTACCATGAATTCCTGAGTGCGCATCACAGTGTGATGTGCCTATGTTGCTTTTACCAAGCACCACGCTGCCAACAAGCACTCACCCCTCTGGGCAGCACTTGGTGTCTATACATGTAACAGTGGTGCCCTGCAGATGCACGATGTAGGTGGAGAATGTAGAGGAACTTAGTAAAGGCCTAAGAAAAACTGAGGTTGGCTGAGGATGAATCCTTGTGAAGCATGCTGGCTTGCAAAACAGGGAGGGATTATGAAGGAAGACAGTTTAAACGCTTAATAGAGCTCACTTCATTGCAATCATGATTTAACAAGAAAATTTTGCTATTCTGAAAGAGAACAGGTGCTCTCTAATAAATGAGATGAAGCACATAATCTTATGTCAAATATGACCGAGAAATACTGAAGATTTTTCAAGTATATGGAGTCTGCAAATGTGATTATATCTAGAACTGAATATGTATAAAACTGACCTATGTTAAGAGCATAATACACGATCCTTACTCAAACTGAGAGAACATTAGGGAACAATAGTGCCACCATATCATTAAAGACTGATGTTGTCCATCAATAATCTCTAAAGTAGAGTTAGATGTGGAATATTATGATGTAATTAAAGACAATTTTAATATGGCTGGCACACCTGGCATTCCTTACAACAAAGTAAGTGCACAGCATCTCTTTCATCACAACCTGCAGCAGGGAATACTGGAGTTCGTTGTTAGTTCACCTCACACAGAATAAAAGCTTTCTGAGTGTTGCTTTTTCACTCCAACTATTTCACTGTTGGAAAAGCAAAAGGGCACAAACAGAAACAAATCCAGTATGAACTGTCCCTCTGCTCCACCAGATCAGGCTGTTCTGCATGCACACATAAAAGTAATAATCGGTCATTAATGAACACTGAACATTTGTAACGAAGGTCTGGTTTGAAGACCAACCCAGTCTGAGCATCTTCAGTAGATTAATTGCTGTGAGGTCATATATCTCTGCAGCAGAAAGGCTAAATGGAAGTTTTAATGTGCTGCAAGCCAGCTGCATCAATGTAACTTATTCCCTCTAGTCAAGCAACATCAATTTCAGAAGCAGCTATTATCCACACCCCTTCTTTTAAGGCTCTTTTTGTTTAATATTATAAATTGCTACTACAGGAGAACTGGAAACATTGCTAATTAGTACCTTCCTTTTGAAGGCTAAGATTTTGAATTATTCCTGATCTTTTACTGAATCCATTAGAAAAAATAAATCAGTTGTCCTTATTCTACAGCAGCATTTCCTTCTCTTCCTTAGGAAGGGGAAAGTTAATCTTCTACTAGAAGTGTATCTTTTCAGATTCTAGTCTTTCTAAATTTGTACCAGATCCTACAAAGATGCATGGCAGGAAGAATGGTCATTGCTGTATGAATCTGTGACAACAGCTTTCCAAAATATGCAACTCTTCCACACCTCCAACCTCATGCAGCACAATTAGACAGCTCAGCTGCTGCAGGAGCCTCGATACCTTTAAAGAACAGCACAGGATTTTCTGTATTTCTTAATTAATTAAAAGGACCATCTGATAGAATATGTAGCATACAATGCTAAATTAGGTTAGAGGATTAGTTTAGAGGATTTATCATGTGTAGTTTGCATGTATTCACAAAACGGAGAACAAAATTCTCACATTAAATGGGCTGTAATTTTTATGGAGATTCATACTTAGTGTCAGAATCTGATGCCCAGTACATACTTAAACTGTCTTGCCTAATCCTTAGTAAATTCCCCCGCCAACACAGCTAGATTTATACCACTACTGCTCCCAGCATCTGCATCAGAGGAATCCCACGGGTGTTACCACGACAACTTTATGCTCTGCCAGTGTACTGGATTTATCAAATCACTGCAAGCCAGCATGAGTCAGAGCAGAGCCAGTGACATCATCAGTCATGCTGGAGGTACATTTGGTCCTTTACAGCACCACTGGCCTGGGAGGTGGGAAGATGTCCAGTCAGAGACACCAGTGCTGAACAAAACCCAAGTGTGTGGGCCAGACTTTTGTTGGTCTGCACAAACAAATGTGACCATCAGTGCCATGGTGCATCTCTGTGTGCTTCCAAACTAACAAAGACAAGGGAAATGCTACTGCACTGGTTCTGTAAACATAGTTTTATTATATTCTGTTTTGAAGTTCACAGGATTTTAACTTTTTGCATGACAAGGTTAGGTGAAATGTAGAGAAGACATTTGTTCTGCTTGCATTTTCATTTATTGACAATTAGAATATTGGTTTAAAAAACAGTAAACAATGCAGGTATGCACTTTTCCAAGGGAAAAGCTGCTTGTTACAGTGTGCAGCTCAGTTTAACTTTAGGGGTTCTGCCTTTAGAAACCACACTGAACCATGACATGAGACTGGTGACAAAGGCTTCCAAGACAGAAAAAGCAGAGATTAATTTAGCGCCCAATATTTTGCCTAAAAATTGCACTGAATCAATGCATCTGATTTCTAGGTCCCACAAGGAGAAAGTACTGATGTAATGGGTGATAATAACATGTAGGGCTGTGAAGTCTGTACTTCAGTTACCAGAAAAATATCAGCCAAATATCGAAGGTTAGCAGGCAAGACTTAACCAGTGCAACTGGGTACGGAAGTTACCTATGGAAAGAATTTAAGCAAAGAGCTGATTTGCCTTTACCACAGTTTCTAGGGTTGCTAATAAAGCCATTATCTGTTCTCCAGGAAAAGCACATGTGAGTGCGGATACCTCTTCAATAAACTGTGGTAGCTTTTGAAAAGTTTCTAGCTCTCTAAAGTACGTGTCTACTAACCAGTGTGCAGGAAGTGTACCTTTCATCTTACAGATATCAGCAGTTGTTACTGGACGCATACTTGAACAAGCTACCTCTCGGAGAGTTAAAGGTGAAAACAGATTATAAACAGAACAAAAATTGAGCACCATCTTGTTAAATAAAAATAACCACAATTCTCTCTGCTGACTGCTCAAATCCTGCTGCATGCGTTCATAGAAGCTTTCAATTTTCTCTTCTGGATGAACAATGTTCAGAAGTTCTTGTTTTACTGATAGGGACTGAACATAATCCAGTGGAAATTTTCCATTGGAGTCCTTCTGCTGTAGAAGGACTGGTCCTGCAGGACAAACACAAATATAATTAATAATAGCACGTTCTATTTGGCAGTTGAGTTGGGTTGGTGTCTTGTTATTTTTGACTAGAAATTGGTAGTCTCTTTAAATTCATTTTCGTACTAAGTTATGTTGATGCAACTGATGAGGTAGACATCGGCAACACAGTCTAGAACATCTAGAGAAAAACATTATAAGTTTATTTATGACATTGTTTTAATTTTCCTCCTGGCTGCTATGCTGAAAACGAAGGATCATTAAATAGAACTGTGAAAGAAAATCAAATGTATCTTACTCTAAAATTTCAAGTTGCATTACATAGAATATGCAAAAAGTTAGTTACTGTTATTTTTGATGCAGATGATCATCAAGTATTTTACAGGCTAGGATATTTGATGGCTCTGTCTGAAAATTAAAGGTAATTTACTATGACAGTCCTTATTTTTATCTTCCTGGGTGGTGTGGCCAACCTTGTATTAGGCTATGCAGGAAGGTAAACCACTGAGACAGGAAGTAATAGGCAGCTTTCCTTAACTAAAGTACAAATTCGTTTCGAGTAGATTTCTGCAAAAAGTGATTACCTTAATGAGCAGCTTTAAAGTATGGAAATGAGACGTTTTACTTATTCAGGTTATAGTAAGTTCTCTCTGCATTTCCTGTTTATTACTACAATAACTATTGCTAATTTACATATGCCTTGTAAATTTAAGAAAAAACACACAAAAAGATGAAGTGGGTTGAAGCATTATAGCTATCAGTGATGCTTTTCAAAGGTGAAAACAACAAATCTGCTTATGTAAAGCTGGGTTACTATGCTAAACCAATGATGCAATTTTATAACTTTAATATGTTTTCAGGGAATTATTTTAATTACTAAGGGTAATTAAATGCTCGGCGTATCTGTATTAGAGGTTTTAGCTTTGCCATGATTGAAGCTGTATTGATTATAAAAGATAACTTTTGCAAGTTAAGGACTTTTTTTTAGGGAAAGAAGCCAAAGAAGCTATTGGAGAGATGTACTCTAAGTTATTGAGCTGACTAAATGCAGACTGAACAGGTAACATGCTTTCTACCATAGTCATGTCAGCTACTTGACAGGCCAAGACCCAGAGAGTGACAAAGACAAGGAAGATAAGGGTAAAAGCAGCCTTATAGTTGCCAGAAAACTTTGATGAATGCAAGTGCAAGTAGAGCTCTTCCCCTAGGACAACAGGATCATCTGCTACCTATTCCTCACAATAGCCTAGGAAAAATGCACATCTGTCAGTGCAATGCCATTTCCAATTGAGGAGCTGGGCTTACAGCAGTATTGGCTACTGCATCACTTAGACCGATGGAACTGAGCCCAGGTATTGGCTCGGCGTGTCAGATGCATGGTTCAGTAGATACATAAAACACCTGGGAGCTCCAGAACTCAAGCTCAGCAAACACAGAGAGGTAGAACTGCAGAGGAATGTATCGATCAGGAGTCAGTACTTGCAAACAGATAGAAATAGCCTTTAGGGGGCAGGAGAAGACTGTAAATACAAAGGGTCGTATGCCAAGAACGAAATAAGATTTTGATTCTCTAGCTTAATTAAGTAATAGGCCATCTTAATATGGTGTATTGTTTTACCTTAAGGCTACAAACAGGATGATTTTTATTGCAAAAGCTTAGGCTCAGCATATTATGCAAAGAGATTAAATTGACACAGTAGGTCAGCAGTAAAGATAGTGTAAATAGTCATTGTAGTGAACAAATTAAAAGACAAAAGTGTTATATCCAAGATCAATCTTTAAAAACAAAAACAAACAAAAAAAAAACATGTTAATTATATTGATAAAGGATATTTCAAAACAAGAGACAACAAGTTTCCTGTCACTGAACAAAAAATACTGTTTAAAATATTTACCATGTGTCTCCATAAGGGACAATGTATTTTTCTTAGAAACTAAGACATCCTTCTCATTATTATCCCTAAAGAGCAGTTAACACAATTACATTATAGATTCCTTTCTTAAACTAATTACCAAGCTAACTGTGTTCTTCAAAGACCATCACATTAATTTTCATAAATGCTGAATAACTTTATATTGAAATATGTGATTGCATAGAGATTTACTGATCTATTTTTACCATAATGTAAATACAGATCAAAATAGAAGAAAATCCTTAGCTTTACTTGGTTACTAGGTAATCTTTATCTTCATTAGGTACTTTGGAGGATATAGTTACAATGCAAATGGAATAAAATGCAGAAGAAAAACATTATCATATTAGAAAAATAAAATGAAATTCTTCATAAATCTCATATTCAGCTGAGTGAGGTAAGTATGAGAAGGGTAACATTTTTATTGTGACCAAGACAGCTTGGCTTACAAATATTTTAAAATAAATATTTTATAATAACATTTTATTTTACATAACTATTGATCAAAGCACCGCAAACTTCATATGCCTTCAGAACAGGGTAATTTCCCTAAACCAGGTTAGCATAAATGCACTCACCCCCATGCTGAAGCAGCAGCTTGCCAATTTCTACATGTCCATTTGACAGTGCATCATGCAAAGCAGTCACCCCGTCCACTTGACTGAGCAGGTCTACCTCTGGACAACGCTGCAAAATTTCACTGACACACACTGTGCTGCCATGGTTACAGGCTTCATGCAAAGGCGTCCAGCCAGCATAGTCTGAATTATAAATCAAGGGAAGTTTCAAAACAGCAGAAGAAGTATTATTACAATGTTAATAACGTGATTCATTAGACAGCAAAACTGTTTACTTTTTAGCATTCATTTACGGACCCAGTGGCAAACTGAAAAACATCTGATAAAAATTCAATGGTATATTAAAAAATTGAGAGGAAATGTGATGTTAAAACACATTTCAGCTATAAATTAACCTTCCTGCCATTTCTGCTATGAAGTCCTTATTTTGTGTTATTTAGAATAATACAGGCAGTGTTCACAGTATAAATACAAACTTTATTCGCAGCAGTATATTAATACATCTTTATCTGGCTAAATTTCTTAGTTCTGTAGAGAAAATGAATAACTTACCTTTAGAATTAATATCAATTCCAGGGGAAGAGAGAAGCTGAATCAATCTCTCCACTTTGTTTCTTATGCAAGCTCCATGCAGGGCTGTCTGTCCTACCATAAAAAATTAATAGATTACACTAGACTAGGCAAGATAGCAACTAAAGAAAATAATCAAAGTGCCTGGAACTAGGAGACCTGGCTGTATGCCAGAAAATTCAATAATGAGTAAGATTTTCCTTTATCCTATTTAACCACCTTTTAAGAACATTCAAAAAAAGAAAAAAAAGAAAAAACAAACAAAAAATCCCTAAAAAGCAAAAACCCAACCCAAAGAGCTTCTGCTCCACCAGAGATCCAGCAATGAAATTGCACTGCAAACAGTTTCACGCAAGAATTATATCTCCCCAGTTCAAAGTTTAAAGCTTCAATCACACTATAGAAGCATCAAGTGATCACAGAACACCAAAAATACTGGGTTTTGAAGCAATAAAACTTTAGAGTGCAGTTGCCCTCCCTTAAATTTATTCATGAACCTACGTTAAAATGTATGGTTCTTTTTACACAGCATTTATAGCTTAATTCAAATGAATGTTTCTGGCTAAGCACGAGTGCCTCTACACACTCAAGTATAATTCAGAACTTCAAATCCGTTAACAGATGGTTTGCTGTTTCTCAATAGGCTGTCTGACTTGGCTACAGTAGCAAGGGAGGGGGGAAAGAGGGAGAAATAAATGAACGGGTCCTAATAATAATAATAATAAAAAAGAAGTCCTCTGAAAAAATATCCCAAGCCTTACTATCACATAAAACTGAAGTGTGAAAAATTGAACAGCAAGAAACTGAGAACTGCTGCTTGTATGTAAAGATACCATTAGTCTCTGCATGATAAAAACTTCAGCTCCATTCTGAACACTGTTTTGCTTTCACTACATGATTAGGTTTGAACAAGAGCCAGAGAAGAATCTTGATGCCAGGTGAAAGATGATGCAACAAACATCTTAAAACTGAAAAATACCTCAGGCTAAATCCCTCGGCGTTTTCAGTAAGATTAATATAGAGTATTTTGTTATGTTAATACCTTCATTATATAAATCCATCAGCTCCACACTCATTCTTTCAGCAACAGATACTACTTAAATTTTGGCAGGGAAAGAACAGAAAAAAAGCTTTTTGGTTGTTGTTGTTATGTGTGTTTGTTTGTTTTTTTATAATGCCTTAGTCCTTCAGCTCACTTTTCCTTCTAGAAGTCAGCCTGTAATAATTCACATCAATTTTACTTGCAAAAGCAATAAAGAGAAAGCGAACCAATTTTAAAAATGCATGGTCTGGCTCTGCTACTGAAGCGCTCTTAAATCCCAAAAGAGAGTGAGTGTTTTTTTTTTTCTCCTTCAGTGTTTGTGATACAATTCTGATTATAATTTTTCAAACAATCCTGGGTTGCTTTCACCAGATTTTTCTAAGCCTGGGTGTCGTGATTCATATGGTTGTGTTTTAAGCGATATACATTAATTTCCAATGATAAAGATGAGAAAAAGTAGTTCTAACAAGTCATTCTGTTGAGGTAAAGCCTCATGTAAAGCACAATTTATTAGATTCGTGTAATAAGTAGGAACCGAATGAATTACTACAGTGCTGTTTTATTCCTTAGGTACTTGGGTTCCAGTATAGCTAAGACAAAAGCCAAATGCCTTTCATAGTCTGGGCTGAATGCCTGGAAGAAAACAGTCCATATGCTTAACACAGCTATGTAACATAGCATACTCCTCAGTCTTTGTTCACAAAATGTCTAGGACTGAAAGCGGTGAAGACCGAATTATACTTTCAAATCAGAAGACGTTGATCCTACCAAGCACAGGTTGAGGTGGATTAGCAAAGTAAGACGGGCAAGACTGGAATGAGCTCACACAAGCTGTACACTGTATTTAATATCTGGGAGGGGGAAGGGAATGAAGAAGGTATCTTTATTCCACCATATATACAGTTACTTCTTTCAAACAGACATTGAAAAAAAGAAGCAAGAGCCATGAGAAAATAATTCTAGGACATAAGCCATCATTTTAGCCCAGCATTTGTAAGGTCGAGATTTTTAAATCTGAAATTGTTAATTCTAACCACATAAAGTCCCTAACATAAATTATATCTCTAGAATACCTTTAGCATTTCTCCGGTAAAAATTCACCTCTTCAGCCAAAGGGGTACAGTTCTCTTTGGTGTCTGAAGCCTTGGCTTTGTTCCTTCTACGGCACTTACTCTCGCTGAAAAGAGGGTTGAGGGGACATATCTAAAATCACTATTTCATATCTTTTATGTAGGTACTTAGTGCATTTAAAATGTATAAACATCATACTTATATCCACGCATTTCAGACTTATTGCTAAAATGTCCTAATGATGTAATTTCCACATCATTTAATTATAACTGCACTTAAAACAGCAATAAGATTAAATTATCTGTAATTAACCTTTTTAAAAGATGATTGGTGGGTTGTTAACTTATCTATGAATCCTTTACATTAAACATTGGGAAAATATAACCACTTCCATTTGCAAAATTTGAGATGGAGGAATGGGAAGGAAGGGGGAACCCCAGCCCAGAGGTACTACAGGATTAAAACCGAGCTTTCCATCAGTTGCAGTAATTTGTAGACAACAAAACAGGTCATATAAAGTTCAAGAAATGTGTCAGGTCAGAAGCTGTCCCCCAAAGCAGAATAAAACTGGTGATGTTATAGGCATTACTTACGGTAGATCAGGCAGCACTTTGACTTGGTTCCGCTCATCACCATTTAGCATCTGTAATGCCCTCTTCGAAGCAGGACATGGACGATGTCCTGTTTTCTTTGCTTTATGTAATTCTCTTGTCTCACACATCCCTACCTCTTGCAAAGCAAGAAAATATGGACCAACCTGTTGCAAGAGTAACATTTTCAGTCACTCTGTAATGCGGTCTTTTTTGTTGCACTTCATGTAAAGCAGTCACCTGCCACCCACACCCTGTTGCACCTCATTTTTTAAAAAAGGTGACCCTTGCATGATACTTGCACATAAAGATTGCTCAATGTCACCTCTGCAATTTATTTATTTATTTAAGCTATTGTTGTAATTCACTCCTGTAAGTTGGCCTCAGCGGTGAGAGAGGTGTCTGGAAAACTGAAAATTTTAGATCCCCCCTTTTTTTTTTTTCTCTAGCTGAGATCTTCTCTACAGCTGGAGATAGGACTGAAGCAAAGCTAATTGATTCTAAGCTACTTAATGGGAGTATGTACAAGCTTTCTTCTCCCAGTCCATGAAGTAAAACCCAGGGAACAATCTGGCAAAAAATTACTCCCATCCTTCAACCCTTCAAAGCTAGGATTTGGAATAAGCTTTTTGACACTATGAAGGCAATAAGTTAGTTAGCTCTAAGGTGAACTTTGTAGACATTTTGGCTTCTTTCTAGCAATAAAGAGCTTCCAAACCAATCTTGAACCTCTTTTTAAAAAGCCATGAAAGTTTTTTGCACAGTCCAGTGAGGGAATTCATTCAGTAATTATACAGATATTGTATCTGATCATTAAAGAAAGCTTTGAGTATGTAACACCAAAGATGTGCAAGTGGAGGGACTCTTTACCCAATACTGTACAATTAACAACAGCGAGTAGGAAAGCACTCTTTGAACATACTGAAAAATACAGTTGATAAGCTGCTAGTTGACAGCAAAATTGGACCATAGTTGATATTTATTGTATGGAACAGGAATGAAAGAATAGTCGTGCTAAGGAAAGCCACAAAAATCACATGACATTTTTTAAAGCTCTACAATTTTTTTTTTTCTAGTAGAAGCAGAGTGTGATCAATAGTCATGGTAATACTAAAAGTAGAAATCGCTGCTGTGTACATCTTGGCAACATATGTTAAATATTAGATTTTGTTGGTTGTTCTTAAATATATTATAGTCTTCTGTCCATGTTCTGTTTAGACACAATGTACAACAGAAACGTTAGAAACAATGATGGCTGCTGAGAATATATTCCTGTAAAGTTTGAGGAAACTTATGTATGGAGTAATGTATAACTTCATCTTTCTTTGACTTTACCTACACAATTTTAGGTCATAAAGCAACAGTTATGAAATTCATATTCTCATTAGTCTTTAATATTAAGGTTCCTGCAAAGTGGCTCCAAATTAGCTCATGTCATTCCTCTGTGGTGTCCCTGACTTGTGACTGTGGTCCTTCTGCTAGTAACTGTGATTCTGAGAAATTCAACTTGTATTTCCTAATAAGCTATAATAGTTTGTGATTTGAAGACAAGACGAAGTCTACAAGTAGGAGAAAGTTTTTAAGAGGACAGATTCATAGGAATATACTGTGGTTCAGAATCATAAAATTCTGGACCTAGTAGCAGAATAATAGACTGGCACCTCTAATAATATAATATTGCAGTAAATTGTTTACATCAGTGATCACTTTAAAAATCTTTAATTTCAACTTCTCATGATAGTTGTGCAAAAACATAATTTTAGGAGGTGTTACCAATTCTTTAGCAAGAAAATTTCACTCATGTTTTGAACTCTGCTCTCAGACAAGAAGAAACACAAATGCAGCAGCTTCCACAGGTGGAATTGTATATATGCAGTAAACATGACTCTACACCACAAAAAGATATTTTTTCCAATACTTCAATTACTCTAATTATTTTTGAAGTACTTAAGTGTGCTAGGTATAAAGGGGTGTAAGAGTTACTTACTATTTTCTGAAGAGAAAGGGGTTCTGTAGAAATAGTTACATTCCTTTGTAAACACATTTTTTTAAAAACTGCTTCAGCAACAAACATTTGAAGCCAGAGGGATGGTATGGAGCAAATGAACATTTTAAATTCACATATTGAAAAATCTGGATGAAAGCAAGGAGAGGAGACTTAAAATCAGAATATACAAACCTGTACACGTATAGTTGCCTAGAATACATCTCTCACTGATTTTTAATTCTACTACTTCAGATTTGTAAGTTATTTTCTGTGAAATTTACCAAATAGTCTTATTAAAACAAATTCATCTATCACATGATAAGAAGACCAGCTACTTAGAGAACAGTCATCTTCACATTTAAAATGCAAAGAACCACTTCTTACAAATGATTAAAAAACACTACAAATACAATATTTTACAAGTTATACCTTGATTTTGAGATTGCAGTTATTCATTCAGTGAAAATATGCAAGTGATTAAATTAAAATTTTCATAAGATATAATAAAAACAAAATTCAGGTAAAAAATATGTAACATGAAGAAAAAAATGTGTTTAGGTTATAGGCTATACAGAGGAATTCTATATTAAAAGTGACCTTATGCAAATTCCAACGCTTTTCAGAGGTACCTATCATCAGGCTTATCTTTGCTCTATCTCACTGTTTGGTTTCACCAATTAGCCTAGTAATTTTTATTCTTTATATCCAGACTATGAATGTTATTTCCATGAATACTCCGAATGGATGAAGAAGCACATACAAGCACTATTTTCCATTTGTAAGCAAGAAAGTGAGAAAGTAACACTCAAATTTATTTACAAGATTTTTCCTAATATAGCTATAAAATCCTAGATATATTACAATAGCTGTTAGAAATGAAATTCCCATTGATTTAAAAAGTCCAACTGATCTGTTGTTTCATTGTTGTTGCTGTTTTTAATCTAATGCACATCTAAAGCGATTTTTTTTTTCAGGACATAACTTTTCAAGTGTCCAGGTAGAAGCAGTAGCACTTCAAATGAACACACACCTGTGCCTAGAGAAAATTATGAATGGAATCAGGATATAGAGGTAGAAAAGCTGAGTTAGAGTTTTCCAAACAATTTTTACTTAAAAAAAAAAAAAAGGAAATGCATTGAGTAGCTTTCCTAAGATTACTTGTTGGTCCAGTTGAGCTTCTCTTCCCTGTATGCTGAAACAACAGATACTGCAGTGGATATACCATTTGGTTTGAGTCATGACATTTCTCTTTATCTAGCACAAAGTTTATCCATGTCTTCTATTTTATGTTAATACCTACAGAGATTTATTTAAAAGGACTTTAATTGGAAAGCGGTGCTATTTGGTTTTTGCTTGGAACAGACATACAACCTGCCACATACAAACAGATACACACAGAGTAAAGCAGAGTTTCCTGCATACATATACATCACATTGTACAACTGCATGGCTGCAAAAGCAAGTAAAATATGCCTTGAATATAAACTGGGAATTTTAAGTTAGGGCTTCTTTAGTATGTCTGATTTAAAGATTCTGAGATGCATTTCAAACACTCACCATCAGAGGCAATGGCAATGTAGTGTGCTAAATCCTCAGCTATTTGATGGAACACATTTCTGTCCATAAGCAAACCTGAGACGATCCAATAGTCCACTACAGTTCCAAGAATTGCATTTAATAGACAAGCTATTTCATGTCTGAAAGCCTAAAAGGGAAGGAAAAGAGTATCTATGGACCTGCATTGTAAATTCATGCTGATAATGTAACAGTAATAACACTGGAAAACATCTTTAGATAAAAGCTCACTGTGTTGTCATATCACTTCTTCACTTCTATTTCTTTTTCTGCTCAATAGGCAACTGTTGAAGCTGGGTCAGCAAAGCTAATTATGTCATTGGGGCCACATCAATTAAGATCTGGAGAAAAATATATTATTTTGAAACACATTTTCTAAAAACCATGCAAGTTACAGAGATCTTATCCTTCTTCCTCCATCAGTACTCTCTTTTCCTAAAGTTACCATCGCAAAAACAAAGGCTCTTTTGTGATTAACTATATGTGCCTGTACCAAAAAGGAGCCTGACTGGACAGCTGAAAGTGTTACTCTCTTGCACAGAAAAAGTATGTGGGATCAGGAAACTGTCTTCTGATAAAAGAAAACAAACCCACACAAAACCAACTAAAAGAGCAGCAGCTGCATGTTTAGAAGGAATGGAAGAAAGGATGGTAAGCTTAGCATCTTCTTCCCTGAACCTGCAAGAAAGGCCATGTGCAGACAAAGAAAGCAAGGAAAGTTGTATGCATCATAGTGGGAACACACGAGATTAATTAGACAAAATTAGCAGAACTACCTAAGGTTCTACCAGAGAGTCACTACAGTTACACTTGATCACTTGATACACTGTGTTCTGGTGAAATAGACAATTTTGGATAGGAGTGAAATTGAACTAAATATGTGTTTCTTGGTCAGCTTCTTACTAAGGAATTGCTTAAAAGAAACAAAAGTTTTCTGTTTTTTTGTTGTGCTCTCACACCACAAGCAACAGTTATTATAGCCCCAAAGCTAAATTCTGGGCAATTCATCCTCAATAGTTCTTCAAAGGAAATAAAATACACAAATGCAGCGAATAATGACAAAATTGACAAAAAAAAAAGTGGCAAAGACATACATATTTAGTCTGACACAGGTAGATCTAAAGCATCAGTATTTGCATTGCTTTTCTTGATTTCTAAACCAAAGTGTTGTATCACTTGAACTGTGAAGTATTTTGGGGGGTGGCTGGGGGGCAGTAAATCGAGCTAATGACTGATAATACTGCAAACATTAATGCTGTTACACATAGACATACAGTTGTGATGTAAATCTCACTAACGATACATGAGCTGCAACTACCTTCAATAAGCTAAGTACACACTGACAGCCTAGATAATGCCAACTGGTACAGGCTTAGCTGACATGTTGATAAATGGTGTAAACCAAGGGCTTCAGCTTAATATCGTGAAATAAATGGTTCACTGTTACAAATGAGAAAAAAAAATAATTTACTGCAAGTATATCCCTTTAAAAAATATTGAAATATTAAGATATCAAACATATGTTTGTTTTCAACCAGAAAACAATATAAACATAGTAATGAAAATGTATGTGTATGTTATTAGAAAGGAGAATGAAAGTTATTTCTATTTGACATGGGAATTGCTACCATGTGTGACAAAGCTTCATGGTGCAAATAAATAGCTTCTGCTTTCAAACTCAAGAGGCCAAATCTTAAAAAGTAAAGTCTCTTTTACAGCTTTACAACTCTGTAGTTGTATTAAACTTGCAGTATTCCTTAAATTTAGTTGATATTTTTAATGACCAAATTGACATAAAGAAAAAAATTCATGAAACAAGAAGTTTCAGCAACTTTTTAGAATATAAAAATAAATTCATAGAAAACTAAGTGATCCCTGTATGCAAATCAGAACTGAGTAAATTCAGAAGAGCCACTTCATTTTTTGTCCACATACAAAAGCAGTATTTAGAACATTAAACCAAAACTCCTATTCTGAGTATGAAAAAAACAAGTCACCTACGCAAAGAACGTTAAGTTTCTGTGCTATTACCAAAGGCAATTTTGGATAAAGTACAAATAGTTCTTCATGAGAAGTCTGTTTACACTATTTAGTTAAATCATGTGATCACTGCTCACTGGAACACAAGGCTCCTATCAACAAAAGTTGAGAATATTTACAAACCACTGATTTTGGCCCAACCACTTATTTTTTTACTTTAAGCCAAACATGAACCCAGTTAATTTTTAACAACTTGTTCCTTTATATATCATTACACAGTGAAATTGTTTTTGAAGGTATATTAAGAAACTATTTGAGTCTCTCTCCTTTTCCTATAAAAAAGCATTTCTAAAATTCCTAAGAATAATGTACTACTACAAACAGTATTTCAAACTATGCTGAAAACATTCTTAACAGAACTGCAGTTTTATTTTTACTTATAATACCCAAGTGGGTTGGGTTGGCACTAAATTCATTTTCCTCACAGCAGCCTCTACGGTGCTTTGCTTTGAATTTGTTCCCAAAAGAGTGTTGATAACACAAAATTTTTTTACCTATTTCTGAACAGTGCTTGCACAGCATCAAGGCTTTCATACTTTTCCAATACCTGCTTGCAAGGCGAGGGAAGCTAACTGGGAAATACAGCCTTGATGCTTACTTTCTGGGGATGCACAAGGGACAGGGAGGGAATGCAGCCACAACCGATGACCTCAGATAACACAGGGTATATTCCTAGCATATGACATCATACTCAGCAAGAAAATCTGGTGGGGAAGGGGAAATGGGGACATCTGGAGTTATGGCATTTGTTTTACCATGTAACTGTTATTTGAGCTGGAGCCCTGCTGTCCAGGAAGATGTTGGGTGCCTGCCTACTGATGGGAAGTCGTGAATTAACTCCTTAACTCTCCTGCGGTTGTGTGCACATCTTTGCTTCACTGAGTCAACCACTTTAGTCAATACTCAAGATCTTTATTATTTTTGCCCTTCCACTTTCCTCCCCCATCCTACTGTGGAGAAGAGTGGCTGTGCAGGAGCTTACCTGCCAGCTGAGGTCAACCCTCTGCACCATACTTAGCTAATTGAATAACATCCAGATAAGCTTTTCTTTTTTTCCCAAAACCCTCTTCCCTGTTGTTAGTGTTCAGAATCAATACTATCTCATCGAGAAAAAGCACTGAAGTGGGAAGAGACTGTTGATTGTGTTACTTGTGATGACTGCTACCTTAGCCAAGGCAATTCCTGTATTGCTGTTCCATTCAATGCTTTCCTCAGCCAACTACAGTGCTGCAGAGAGAGAAGTTTTAGTATATATAAGTCCTCACTGGAAAGCCTTTAAGTTATAAGAAAATTCATCTTAACTCTTTTAATTACAAGAATTTTAGAGATGCTTTGTTTTGTTTTGTTTTGAATGAGGTACAATGTTTTTAGGGTAATGCAGAACTGTGAAAGCGCCTAAAATGTACTTCCAGGAAAGTCATAGGGACTGACAGAAGGACAATCAGTTCCATGAATTTATACCACACTGAAATCCTGAAATGTGTCAGAAAGCACATCAGAAATATGCAATATGATGCAAATAAAAAATTGAATTTGTCTCTTTCACACTCCTGTTAGGTTATGTAAGACTGCCTTTCAAAAGGAAAAAAAAAAGCTGCAGCTGTGGGAGGAAAAGTATTTTGGATACCATTGGAGACATAGTATCACTGTGAAAAGATGCAATAACTGAATGGCTACTGGCTACTCAGTGTTAAAAGCCATACACGGGTTTCTGAGTTCTAAAGCTAAGTTAACAGCTTTGCTTCAAGGAACCATGCTGTTTCTCCACCAATCTTACCTGCATTTGAATTGTGTCATGTATAGAATTATTTCTATGATTCTATGACTTTAACCTGATATTCAATCTTAATTCAAAAAGCATTGAGAATATGAAAAATTATATTCTTTGCTTCTGCATTTTTGTCTACAAGGGTATTTTTTTTTCCCATAACGTTATCTCAGCAGATTAACACTGTAATGAGCAAGGGTGTTGAAATTAGTGTCACTAATTTTATTTTTACTTAAAATAAAGAAAATTCTATCTAAAACAATAAGGCAAATCACAGAATTCAGAAATCACAGAACTGAGTACAGGGGGATGATCACCTCCCAGCTCCTGCTGGCATCACAGAACTGTAGGGGCTGGAAGGGATCTCTAGAGACCATTCAGTCCAACCCCCCTGCCAAAGCAGCTCCCAGCCCAGGTTGCACAACTCGGTGTCCAGGTGGGTCTTGGATGTCTCCAGAGAAGGAGACCCCACCACCTCTGTGTGCAGCTCCAGTGCTCCATCACTGCACTGTGAAGAAGTTCCCACACACATTTGTGCAGAACTTCCTATACTTCAGTTTGTGGTCATTACCACTCAGCCTATAACCACACACTGAGAGACGAGTCCAGCCTCATCCCTTTCTTTTTCTTTCTTTCTGATTCAGGTTGTAAGAGACCTGGGAAGTTAAACAGCTGCAGACTATTTATTCCCAGAAAAATGGCAGCTCTCATTCAGCAATTCAGCATGGAATTTCTTAATACAATTGTTTCCAGCTTGCTCTTTTTACACATACATATCTATATATGTTTACATACATATGTTACTTATTTTTTTGCAACAAATCTAGAGGTGAATAAATATATATTGAGATACGTTTCTTTTCCTATGGTGCTGAGTTTCTGCAGTCTCTTTGAATCACATAAAAATAGATGCCTCTTACAGATATCTAAAAATAAACAAACAAATCTAACTTTTACTGCTTAGAAATGAATTTGTTAGACATGATCCTCAAAAATTTTATGAAATTATTTCTTTGTTTTCATTCATAGGTATTTTCACTGGACAGCTGCATAGAATTCAGCATATTGAAAGTTGTATGTTTGTTTCTTTCCACTAGCGAATATCCTTGTACAAGCAGGCAGATATGGTCCCCTCTTTACACTGTGACATCAAACAATTTAACTGATATTCAGATAGAAGACTGCCTAAGCCACTCCTTTGATTTTGGTTTCTAAGTATATATTGCCAATGTGCTGCTTCTTAAATAAACATCTTATTAAAAAAAAAGTAGTAGCAATGAACAGTATCCTTAATATGTATGAAATAAAAATTTTGCATGCAATATACTATATTACTGGCATATGTTGTTATATATACAATTCTAGAATAATTAAAAAAATGAAAAGGTGAATAAAACACATTTTTCTTCTGATTGCATAATGGGAGAAACTGTTAATTTGGCTCCTTTGGATATTCCAAATATGTAAGATCAGTATATCAAGTTCTAGTATAACAAATATGAGAATGCAGAAAGGAATGAGTTTTATATGTAAAAACACAGCATTTTGGTTTAAAATTTATTTTAGTCAAAAAATGCAAAGGGAAAGAGAATGTGTTGTATACATACAAAGCTGAAGGATAAGACTGTAGCATAAAAGTGCTGCTTTTTAAGAGTAGAACTTGTATCTGCAGGGATAATACACAGTATAGTACATAGAATAAAAATGGAAATGCAATAGGAATTTTGGCTTTGTGATGCAACTACAATTCTTATATATATATATTTACATGGAATATAGTTAGAAATATGAAAAAAATAATCTAAATGAAGTAGGGCCATCTTTTATGTTGTATTTTAGTATTCTGTTTTTCTTGTACGCACAGTGTGTGTGCTCTGCCTGCCACAAGCAATTATTCTGCTTATGCAGAGAACAGTTTATAATAAAGGTATGGCTTATAGTACTGGAAGGCATGGCAGAAAAAAAGAAAACGGAGTCCACACTTAAACTGCACATTCAACACCAGGAAACATATAAAAGCGGTCCCATTTTCCAAAGAAACAGAAGTGTCACTGAAATCAACTGAATGTAAGCCTGCTTGGTGCTCAGGACCTTTCAAAAAGTAGGTTGTTTTAATACAAATATGGGTAGAGAAGTCTAATTTTAGGCACCTTTTTAATATCTTGACCAATGATAAAAGGTAGCACTGCTTCAGAATATCTGGCTTTGATAGCCCTCAAAAAAAGGTAGGAGGTCTGGCTAGGTAAGATGAGTGAACCACTCATTATGTTTAATCTTTCTGCTTTCTTAACATAATGAAAAACTAGTAGCTATTATATTGAAAGTGCTTTTTTCTCCGTAACACTTGATTTTCTATTGTTGTTCTGTTATTGTAATGAAAAAGTGAATGAAGTATCTATTTATTCTGCACTTCCACAATAATATAAAAGAGAACGTAGAGACAGCAGTAAGTTTGTATTTTATGTGAGAATCTAGAAGTCAAAGATGTTTTATAAGGCCTCTAGCTTCTGAAAAGAAAGAGGTGGTATAGAGGACACTCAGTATCTTTCAGGTCAATGTCCTGCTGGTCAGCAGGTCACAGAACAGCAATTAAGTTGCCTTCAAATGCATTTTTATGAAAAGATCTGGGGAAGATACCAAATGAAACTAAAGCACTTGGGAAGTAATTGGAGTATTTAATAAAATAATAAAATGTGCATTTATAGAAAACAATATAAAAAACTGTACGTTTTCTTAGTTCCTTCCGACATTTCCTGAATACAATCACTGTAAAATAAGATAATCATCTCTTTTGTTACACCTTATTGTTTGACAGAATGTTTTAAGCTTATGTCCCTAATGATTACAGTAATACCTGCTGGTAAGGGCATGTGAAGATCTGAATGCAGCCAATAAGCTACTCACGACTCGTTTCTTCTCTGCAGATCAATATAAGAATCTTATGGATCAATTCATTTCCTTTAGTGGAGCAAAAACCAGCATGCTTCACAACAAAAGGCAGATATAACAAGCAGCTGTGATACTTACATATAATTCCTCACAAAGGAATGAACAAAGAAACATATTTTAAAAAAATGTCAGTCTTCATTATTTTAAAGCATAAAATTCATACTCACATCATTTTTTCTTTCCAATTCTCTATAGGAAAGTATGACCCAGTCCACTAGAATATTTATGTGTTTGGTAAAAAGCACTGAGGTTTCACTTCCCAACCAAAAGGTCTTCAGAAGAACTGTCTGTGGCATTACTTGCTGCTGCTGTGAATTGGTCCCTTCAACCAAACTGTCAAAAAAAAAGCAGGTGGAAAAATCTAAATCATTATGCCACTTTGATTACTGTAGCTACTAGACAGAAACCTTATCTTCTGTCAAAACACATAAAGATTTGGTAATTTTTAAGTATGGAAAGATCAGACAATTTCTGATGAATAATAAGTAAAATAATGATGACTATTAAAGTCAAACTGAAGGAATTCTAATACTGTGCTAATATATAAAGGCTTCCTTTATTACATAAAGATCAAGATTTTTTTCATATTTCATAAACTAAGGAATGATAATTATCTCCCTAGTGAAAGATAACACTTAATTGAATTTTTTTAATATCAGTATGTTCAAAATACTGCTTGTCTAACTTAAAGATTGGAAATGAAAGCAATGCAAAGCTAAAAATATAGCTTTATGAGCAACATTAAATGCTTACTGAAACTTGCAATACAATGAAATAATAACACTGTGAGAAGCTAGAGGTCTTAGAGCACAATTAGGAAAAAAGCAATACCAATTACAATAAACAAACTGAGAACTGAGAAATATAAAAAGAAACGTTAAGTGATAACACTTGGGTGAACTGAACATTATTGCAAACATACAAAAATCAGGAAACAACCTGGTTTAGATAGAGAAAAGCATGTAAAACTGTGGAAAAGTAATAAGTGTTATCCTATAAAACCTACCTTTCTGTCAGAAACTCTACTTCGGCTTTTACTAAATCAAAGAAAAACTTCAATAATTTTTTATGTACATGCCTCTGTTCATCTGCTTTCCCTGAAACTGGGACTGCATGGCAAATGCTTTTGCAATAAAAGCAAGACCTGAAAAATAAACATCAACAAAATCCACTTGTAGGATAGAAATGATAGCCTGATTTATTGGGAAAGAAAGCAGATTTGACTTTTGACTGTATTGACAATACCTTGCTCCCCAGCAACATTCATAATTTAAAGCCAAACATTTTGGTTTAAAAGCTACACTTCCTCCAAAAACTTAATATGCTTGTTACTGGGGCCTTGTGTTGTTCAGATGAAGATTTTATACTATAGTGTAAACTAAATCGTTTTCTTTTTATCTGTATTGTTCTGTCTCTATCTGAGTTATTGTACAATTAGTAGACCTAACAGATCTTCTTTCAAATCCTTTAATCTCATGGTATTCTTGCATTATTTCACTGACACTGTAACATCCTGTAAGGAATTCCCTATGTCTTGAAAGGAATATAGGCTTTGATGAAATCTAATGCTTGTCTGACACAACGCAGACAATTTTGAAGTAATGTGTGCAAAATTTTTCTGGCTAGAATTTTGACTTTAGGAGGGAAAAGGACTAGATGACCTTTCAAGGTCCTTTCCATGAATGGGTGTGTTCAGCGAAACAACTTGTACAAAAAAAAAGAACAGGCATACAACTGCTGGGCAGTCACATTCTGACAACAAATATTAAAAGATGAGATATAAAATACTTTACCTAACAGATTAACTCTCTTACATTTCAATGGCATGTGACATGTTCCTAAGCAAAATTATTAAATGTCCAATTACAGTGTTTCTAGCAGAATGATTCAATGTTCTTAAAGATTATATACATCTTTACAATCTTATACATTAATACACCTCTAATTACAAATGTAGCAAAGTATTTAAATGCTGTTTAAGATTTTAAGATAGTAGTAAGAAGTACATTTCCTCATCCAACAAAATGAACAAAATATTTTCTGTTGATACAAGTTAAAAAAAACGAGTTCCTAAGCCCAAGTACAGACAAACTACCTAAACAGCTGTTATATACTGTCTTCAGTTTGTAGATGTATAGGATTTAATCAGTCCTATTGAACACAGTAAACTGATAACTGAAGTAGATCACGAATCTTCGTGCCTGATCAGAATGAATTTTGCTATGTATCGAGAGATATATTTGTGTATACACACACATAGATACACACAAAAAACAGCAATAACACACGGATTATTATAATTTTGAAAAGCTTAAAACAAGTCTATCTGCAAGCTAACACAAATTATGTTTGGAGTAACATAACTGTAGCATCTAATACTTCACTAATTTTTTTTTTTACCTTACAAGCATCTCTATCAAGTTCCACGTGCCTTTCTTACAGATAGGACATTGAAGAAGATCTAAATAATATCCCAACATAGACACAGATTTCCAAGGAGGATCATGTTGGAGAACAAGGTACAAAACATGATGAAGTTTAGCACAAAATACTGCATCAAAAGTTTCCTGTAATAAAAAAGGAGATAATATTGGCCACAAAATAATCCAATTTCAAGTGATCAAATTAAATCAGTGGAGTAACACATAACACAAAATCAGAAGCTGCAAAATTGTGAGTTTACAATAAGTAAAAATGAAAAAACAGCAACAGTAGTGTCTTCTTCCAGCTGAATATGATACTGCTTAGAAGAAAACTTCTTTTCCGTTGAGTATTCTATCTGTAGCCTACTGGGTTAAGAAAATATGCTGTGAAAGTGCTGTTCCTAAAAGCAACAACAACAAAAAAAAAACTATGAGCTGTCTCTTTCACAAAATTTAGAGACTACGTTCATACTCTTTGCAAATTAATAACAAAAACCATCAAATTTCAAAAATCTCCCCCTTTACATTGCACTAATGCTAACATATTGATGAACTTGAAGGGTTAATATGAGGGATGCTCCAAAAGTAATGCCTCCTATTTTATTATGCTTTATTATGCCCACATCAGGGTAGATGGTGGTGGTACGGCAGTCGATTGAGCCCTCCTTTCAATATCCCATTACGTTTTGTTGTCATGTGTCAGAGGGCAGCAGAGGGGCAGTCTGACAAAATGGCATCTGACATGGAAGAGCAGATGAAGCGAAGGTGTCACTGCCATGAGGAAAAATGGCACCTGTTGACATTCTTTGACATTTATTGAACGTTTATGGAGACCAAATAGTGGATGTGAACTCAACAGGCAGTGGCGTGTTTCAGCAGTAGCAACAGTGAATCACCTCTCCTGCTGCAGGTTACCCTGAGTACACCATACAGGCTCTTGTACATCACTGGTGAAAATGCACAGTGAATGGTAGTCACAGTGTTGAAAAATAGTGTTTTGCAACTGACAATTTTCTCAAACAAACAGTGCACTTTGTAACTGTTGTAGTTTCTGTGGAAATAAATAAGAGGCATTACTTTCAAGTGGCTTACATAGATCACTATAAAGCTGTAAGCATACTGTAAGAAGCAAGGATAATAATATTTATGTCTTTAATATTTATTGTTATTATTTGTTCATTTTATTATTAGTTTTATTAGTTACTATTTCTATTAATTAATTTTGTTATTATTGTTTATTTATTTTTGTCTTTTGTAATACTTAAGCATTCTGTTCTCACCAACAGGACACGTTCTAGAAGAGAATGAAGAAGTTGAACAGGAGGTAAAAAGTACTTTTGACCAACAGCAAGCTCTATAATCACTTCAGATAATAAATGCTCTTCTATTAACTCTTCAAATATGTACAATCTGCCTTCAGACAGATTAGTATTTTTTACCTGAGAAAGAGATACATTTGTAAGTAAAATAACAGAGTAATAAACATACTTTCAAATTCAATAATAATAATAAAAAAGACATGAAATCTTTAAGTAAATGTTGGCAATATAAAGGAGAAAATTATAAAATATAACATAAATATTGCCTGATCCAATGAGCTACTGCAATCTAGAGAAACCTTACATCCTACTGAGCTAGTTTTTCACTGATAAGAAAATGCTTTGAGAATGTGCTTCCCTTAAGACTATCTGAATACACTTACCCTCTTAAAAAACAAACTACAATTCACATACCCTGTAGATTGCTTATAACCTATTCTGAGTTGTCCAAAGGAATAACTGCTAATATTTCCAAACACATACAAGTACGTCCTACAGAATGTGACTGGAGCACAAAGAAAATTACTATCATTGAACAGCTGTAGAAAATAGAGCAAAAATATAAAACCATGAAATACATAATTTATGAGTGAATTTCATAAAACTACTAACTATATATCTATTTTATCTCCCTACTTTTAGTATAATCACTAGGCATGTCAAAGAAGCAGCTAATGTTTCAGATAGCAGAGGTATTGATTCCAGTGTATTTCAAAGCTCTGAAGATCTTAATGGCACAAGACTTCCTCCTCATTCTGGGCCACTCAGGGCAGTGAAACTATAAACTTCACAAGCTTTCAGAGGACCCAGAAGAATGCAATGGTTTACCTGAAATGCAGTATCTGCTCTGTAATTTACCTGTTGATGTCTGAACATTCAGCTTCCAAAAACATTCTTGCCATTGATAAATCATATGAAAGAGGAGCTATTGAAGATCTTAACTACGCTATTTAGATCTGCTCTGTATTCAAAATCAAAGCTAAGATGCGTAAGCCAATTACAACTACACAGCTGATGGAAATTTCTGTTTTGACATTCAGCTATTCTGCGCATCCACATGTCCTGAGGTTCTGGTAAATTCAAGAACGCTGGGAAACAAGAGCAGGGATTCACAACTGAGAGAAGTAGAGTCAAAAAGAGAAAAGTGATTGACCTGCTGGAAATTGAAGTTATGAAGATTTAGTATTGCTTTAGTCCCTTAACACCTAGCAGACTTTACTACCTTCTGCCTTTGCCTACTGCGCAGTAGGCAAAGCTACTAGAGATATTATACCAATTGTTTCAAAGTTATTTTATAATTAATACAGGCTTCAAATCCAAATTTGATTTTCAGGTCATGGACTACTCTCCTGTTAGCAAGAGTTCCCAGAAATGTTTTAGTAACAAACATAAAGTTCAGGTCAAACCTGAACATAAGCTTCTGAAAGAAATAATAATCACAGTTGAATCTTAGCAAAAGTCTCAGTGAATATGCTCTAACAGCATTAGATATTTGGTTTCTTTGCAAATGCTGCCATTCTGAGATGCCTAATGTATGTTGTTGCTATATTAATGATAAATAAAAATCCACACCTGGACGATTTTAATTAAATCTTTGTGCATCTGATGTTTGCAACTCACATTTATTTGAATTTTATTATTCATGTATGCATTATAAAAATATTCACGTTATATCCTTTGGAAATAATAGTTGCAATCATACACATGTAAGATTAATTATACACAAATAGTACATCTAAAAAACAATCGTAAATGATTCAACAGCAGTTAAGATACGTAAAGATGACTTAGTATACTGTGCATGTCATGATTGCCAAGGTCATGATCTGGAGATTGTAACAGCAGGTCTTCCTACTTTCTGACTGAAATTTAGATTTCTTGAAAGTTCTGACACTAGAAAAAAAAGATGTCGTTTGTGTATCGTTTGTGAAGTGCACTGAAAACAAACAATCAAACAAACAAAACAACCCTCTTTGGGGAGACTGAGGAATTATGCATTATTTTTAAAATAGGAAGAAAGCACAGAATGAATTTTCATTTTATTAAAGGGGTAAGGAAGGATGCTAGTGAGATCAACTTTTTTGAGTAATAGGAGGCACTTTTTGCAGGGCCCAATACTCTGTAATATAAGCTCGTTTGGATAACAGTCTGGCTGACAAGGAACTAGCAGTTTCTTCTACAGCACTGCTAGTACAAGCACTAATACTTTGAACAGAAACAAATGGAAAAGGAAGGTCTACAAAACAGATTGTTTTTAGAAAGCAAAAAGCAAAAGAGAAGCTGTCCAAATATATATAAGAAATCCAGGGAAGATGAATGACAGCAGCACCAGCAAAAGCAAACTATGACTGAATATAATACATAGATCTAATCCAATAATTTAGTTTGCAGATACTTTTTTTTACTTCCCCAATACTAATCGAATTACTCACAGGAACCATATTAGAGCTGTGTTTAGCAGATTTAAATAAACTGACAATAAAAGACCCATACTGGATGGAAATGCTAGCAACAGATATTCCACAAAGCAACAAAAAAGAGTAACATATTCATATTATATAAATAATTAGAATTAGATCGAAAACATCCAAATTAAAAAATATATGGGGTTCAGAATAACTATTTCCAGAAGTGTTATGAAAACGTTAGGAAAACTAAAGTTTTACTGCCTCATAAACTCACTAAACTAAATATTAACATTACAATGTAGGACAATAACAAAGGAATGTTGATGATTATACTTCAAAATATTTTTATCCCTTTCTGCAATAGAAAGAAATTCGATAAAAAGGGAATTCCGTGAAGATTGGGACCTCATTTCTATACAACTTATTTAGTATGGGTGAACAACTACAGAAAAATGCACAAAGCTATGTTTTAAGTTTTTCCCATTTTAACCTTTGAAATGATATAAGCACCGAGAGAGAATATTTCAACACATTTGTTTAAATAATTGATTTTTAGTCTTGAAGATAAAACAGTATTTATATACTTAAGATAAAACAAAAACTTGATGAAACCTGGTGCTGACCTGTACTTGATTGTATTTGTACTTGATATGTATTTGGGTTAATGGGAAGAAAAATTAGAAGGATTGTATAGGATGATTCTTCTTCCCTCCTCTGCCCCTCTCTCTTCATTAGAAGAATGCAGTAGTGAAAATAGTGAGCAATGGAGTGAAACAATAAACAAATTCATCAGTATCTCATGTTCTAAAGAACAACTAGATGTGCTTCATTTTTTCAATAATTTTAATACAGTTTAAAAAATACTTCTTCAAAACAAATTCTACATTAAAAGTGTTTACCTAACAGTAACAAAATGTTATAAAAGCAATAGGTGTTATTTCCAAGAGCCCTTACCTTCAGATTGCATTCATTCAGAAAGTCTTTATGAGCAAACTTCTGTTTAGCAGCCTACAAAACAAGAAAAATTCAATCTGTACAATGGATATTGGTAAACAATCTATAAATAATGTATCAAAAAAGACAAAAAAACAAAAAAAACCCCAGTTTTTTAAACATTCAACAAAACAACCTAGTTGCATTTATCTTTTTAGATGGCAAAATTAAGGAACAGTGGACTGAGAATCAGGATGGAAAATAATATGGACAAGTTTTCTCCTCAGTTCTCCTGCTATTGTCTGCTTCTTTTTTATGCAGTTGTTACATAAAGACAGCTTTATTACATTTGGTCCACTTAACAATTTGAAAGTACTCATACTCATACTCATACAGTTTTTCTATGACAAAATGTAAACCCTGGATAGCTCTTACAAATTGCCCACACTGTGATGGATAGTAGGTGCAAGTATGCATTACTATTCCTGTTACAATAAGTTATGGCTTACTGTTACAGTGTTATTAACACTTATTTCCAGAGAAAGTCCATTAGGAGACACAGGATTATAACTAACCAATTTGGATCTAACTACGTAATAGTTGAAGGGAAAATAATCTGTTAAGAGGTGCACCTGTTATACACTTGTTTTGGCTGTGGCAGATTTCTTTTCTCTACTGTATTTTATAGCATACTATGATGTGGTGAACTTGTGGCCAAAACAGGGCTGAGAGCATACCCAGGTGTTAATCCTTGATGAACAACAGTGCTACTGCAGTTTTAAGGTCTCTGGCTTCTTTCACTGCCCTGCCAGGAAGAAGACTGGGGAAGTACCAAGATTTCAAATAGCCTACCAAGTCTTCCACAGTCACACCTATCAATTACCATTATTAAGTGGCAGATGTAGTAAATAAAGAATTATTAAAAGGCATTATTACTACTACAAATGATGGAGAAATATCTAGTTAATTAGCTCAGCATCAATACTCAAGGATAAATTTGATTACATATATATTTAAAAGCTTTTGGTGAGAAAGCAGTAACTAATTTTCACTTACCTTAACAAAAAACATATGCTGTACCACAGCATTTTTCATTTCAATAAGCTGCATATTAGACTTCTTTTTGTCAGTTTCTTGTGCTGGCAGAAAACCATTAATTTGGGTAACTTCAGTATTTTGTATATCCTTCTGTGCAATGCAAAACAAAACACAACAAAACATATATTTTTTCATTTCAAATCTAATGCATTTAAGCAGCTTTCATATGCTGAATATTTTCTCACATACTATTGTAAAATCATTGTTTACATGCATTCTTATTCAAATTAGAGGGTTTACACTATGTGGCAGACAAACAGCTGTGGAAACACATCACTGAAGTCATAGGCAGCTATGGCATGAGAACTATCAATGGAAGTTACTTTCCTAATTGATGTCAACTCAGGCCCAATCTGTGCTACTGAAACAAGAGCCCACACAGCCTCCTGGCAGGAACTGCAGTCCCTGCGGGATCCAAGCTGGAACCATCTGTTTCTGAAGGCTTACACCACATGGGAAGGACCCATACTGGAGCAGCTTGTGAAGGACTGCATTCCATGGGATGGTTCTCAGGGGTGAGAAGAGGAAAGAATGAGACAAAACATTACAGCCTAAACACAATCCATGCTCCCCCACCCACTTATGCCTCTACAGAAAGGAGGCAGAAGATTCAAGAATGAAGCTAGATGTGCGAAGAAGGGATGAGTGGGGTGAAGGTGGTCTATCTCACTATTTTACTCTATGTAAATAGTAGGTTGCTTCAAAAGTACTGCCTCCTCTTTATTTCGATGGAAACTACAACAGATACAAAGAGCTCAAGAAAACCATTTGAAGAGAGAATTCTGAGCTATAAAACACTATTTTGCAACACAGAGTCCACCAAAATGTCAGTGTTTTATGGGCTAGTTCAGCCCAGTTCCATGACTAATGGGGCAGAGGGATACATGTACCCACACCCCAAGAAAGGGGAAAAACAAAAAGGGTAGGGAGTTGGGCCTAAAAAAAAAAACAGTGGCAGAGATCTGAGGAGGAAAACTAATTTACTAAATAAGATATTGGGAGACAAAATAACATTAAACACATTAAAATCTGAAGGTCTTACTCTAAAGTAGAAGGTGAGATGGCTAGGGAGTGCACACTGAAGATAAGCAGCAAAAAAAGAAAGTCTCAGGACTTGCAAGCAATTTTATCTATCTCTCTGAGTGGAACACAGGAACACAAAGTCCTCTGGAGAAGGCAGTTCTTCTCTTCTGAGAACTGTGCCCAGAAATTCAGCAGTCCACAGAACTGGAGCATTAACTCTTTAACTCCCAGTGCCTTACATGATGTTATAATGTGGAATACTGATGACAAAAAATCATAAAACCATGGAACGCTATGAGGTGTGCATTTTCACCATTGATAAACAAGAGCCTGCATGCTGCACTCATAACAATCTGTGCCAGTGGAGCTGACTGTGGATCAGCTCTGCTGAAACACACCACTTTTTCACACCTTGCTGTCCTCACATTCACTGTTTGAACTCCATCAATGTTCTGCAAGCATCAATGAACATCAGTGGGTGCCATTTTTTCCACATGAAGGAATTCAATTCTTTTGCTAAATTCACATTTCCATATCAGATTCCATTCTGTCAGACTGCCCCTCTGCTGCCATCTGTCACAGCAACAAAGTGTAATGGGGTATTGGTGGGAAGGTTCGATCTCTACTGCCATACAACCAATGTCTACCTGTGATGTCATGGGCCAAGTTAATAAAATAGGAGGCATTACTTTCAAAGCAGCCTTTGTAATTAGCAAGAAATTAAATTAGTATTTCTTAAGACAAGTGTGTTTGTGACAGTAACTGGTGTGTCAAGCAGTGGAAAACTGCTCTAAGCAGTTTTGATGAGCCAAGGATAAGTAAACTACTCTGACAAATTAACTAGTCTTCACTTCCTGTGGCATTTTATGCATGTTGCTTTCAACACACTTCTAAAAGTACTTGTATTCAGAAAATTTATAGTACCACCTTGGTAAAGTGGTATAAATTCCACTGCACAGCCAATGAAAAATTTTGAAGTCTGTATTCAAATACAAGGATAGTGCTCTAAAATCATGAATGTGTTTTAATATCTTGAACCAGTAGAGGCACGTATCGATGATACTCCCCCAGAATGCATTAACACTAGAATTACAAGGCTGACATTTTAGAACAGACACTGAAATATATAGAGAAAGCAAAGCATACTTACAAAAAAGTCAGAAATCATCTGAACGCCTTATAATCACCCTGAATGCTTATACAGTTCCACTTAAAAATAGATACATATCATGCTTCTTCACTCAATTTAACATCTGATTTGGGTGCTAAACCATAGGACATATGTTTGTGTGTTTATGAGGAGAGTACTTATTTCTCATAGAAATAGCAGTCAAAGAGCAGGATTACAGATTTACAAAGCTGAAGCATTCAAAGTTAAGTCCAAATAAAACTTGTGCCAAGTGTTTTTAGAAATGAAAGAAAAGATCATGTTCATAAGACTTTTTGATAAAGCCTACAACATCTGAACAATTGTACTGATATTTTACTCTAGTCCTTTTAAGAGACAAAGTGCCATGGCAGCTTTCTGAATTCTTCAGAAGCATTTAAACGGAAACTGATGTTTTCTTGGACTCTGAAGCAAGTTTATTGAGATTAGGAAAAGCAGATATCTGTAAATTAATGTATGTGTTAAGATGGAACATGCCATCTCACTTGGGATGAAATCGGGGTTCACAGTAAGAAAGAAATTATTCTTGCTGAGATCAGTAATAGGTGAAATAGTCATAAACACCAGACATTCACTTCCTATATTAAATGCCCATCTTTGCAGAGAGCTATCTTAGCTGAGAGCTGTAATACAGAGAAATTTGCCCAAACAAGTTACACTAAAGAGTATATGACACTAGAATGAGCTTCCATGTTGACATGTGTTTTAATCAGCCTGTAAACACAAAGTTTCATCATTAAAACAGAAAAGCAAAATATATATTTTGATCTGAAGAATGAAAAGCAATTTCAGAAGTAGATTCCGCCGAATAACAAGTGCAGTTTTAACCTCTACGTTTGCAAGGGCAATATTCTCTCGTTATCAGTTCCTCAAAATCATCCCCCACCCTGAGGAGCTACAAATCCAAAGGAATTTTTTCAATCCTTTGAGTATTTCCAGGATGTAATATTAAGAAGTTCTGCATAGTGCATATGACTCTCTCCTGGTTGGTAAACTCTATCTCCTGACAGATGTAAACATATAACACCTCTCTTGGCATCACAAATGTGACCTAAATAACAAAAAGTTTTTTTCTGTGAGGCCTGAAAATACGAAGTGAAAACTGTGAACTGTGAGAGTACACAGCTTCATAGAACATTCAATGCACTTTGTGAAAAGGAAAGACCGGTTTTCTGTTTTGCTTGCACACATCTTTGCTGATATTTGGCTTTTTCCTAAGTTCTTTTCAAGATAGTGCTTTCCTAAAAACATCAAGGCTTTTTGTCTGTACTTAGGATGTATAGGAACTTCTGTCTGATGTGTAAGTTCCAAAGTAGCTCACAAGCATACTATTATGCACCTAAGTTGGTGAACAGTTGAATTCAACATGTAGAAAATATATTCCCACAACATAATTTTCAGTTTACTTGAGGATTTCCTTATTTTTTGGCATTAAATACTGTTGATTTGTCCAAAATGAACTGTGTCAAAAGACAGATATTTATACTGGAAATCTAATATCCAAAATAGGTAAAGCTTTCATCAGATTGAATACCATAGCTATACTGTTTATATTGTTAGTGAATTTAGGGAGTTAAATCTCTCTTTATTTTACCTTTTCTACATGGCTTTGGAGGATAAAAGCTATACATAGCCACAGAAGCTAAAGAATTGGTTTCTTTTTCATTTGGTGAATTTTAAACACTCACTTTCACATCCACTGTCCAAACAGAATGAATCCATCACATTCTGCCAAAGACATTGTTCAAAACCAGTAATTGAGCAGTCCTTCACTAATGTCAAGCAATGGTAAATTGATCCTTAGCAGACAAGGTATCTTTAAAATCTAAAATCTGGCCTTTTTATAGCCATCATTAGACTTCTACTCATTCATTTTAAAGTTGAACAGTGTTGACACCACTGCTACTTTCAGTCTGAATCATACCTCAGTTAAGGAATAAACCCTGGATTTAGTAAGAATATATATATACATATATATAAAATAGACCAGCATTCCAGGATGAAAACAATATATACTGTAAAGAATAAGGATCAAGGTCATGCTCTCAGCCCACACAGGATCTGTTATCAAAACAGTCTTAAATGGGGAATAGAAAAGTTTTAGTGAGTACTGCACACCCAAGAAAATCACTCAATGGTGTCATTTCCTCACATAATTCAGAAGGAATGAGAAAGACACAATCAGGCTGTTTTTCCTGTTCTTCACCGCTGTGAATTTAACTTACTCTGCCTCCATTTGGAAGCTGAATGATAAACCTCACATTCTGAACAAACTTATATTGCACTGGATATTTTACCTGGCGTTGTCATTTCAAGAAAAAAAACTCTCTTTCTGGTAAGATAAATTTCAGTATGGCTTTTACCTTCAAATGAGATACCTCAATTTTTGTCTTAGCACATCTGCTGATGGGACAGTAGTCCTATGTTCTAGTACAATTAAGAGTAACTATCATAAATATGGAATGATCCTTCTGTAGTACGGGAGAATTAAAGGTGTGTCCAGACAGCAGCTCATACAACAGTTTTACGAATCATAATTCCTGTTGCAACACTTGCAGTGCCTTGATTGAAAAGATAATGTAGGTGAGCAACTTCTCTAAGATTCCTCGTGCAGAAGTAGTTTTGAGTGAATTTCCTCTGTCCAACAATTTCGAGTTAAGAATATGAATCTTACTACTTTACCATATTCTGTAACGTTATGAATAGAAAGGTAGAATAACTGTAGTAAGTTAGATAGAAGAGATAACTGATAGTGAAGCATAAGGACGCCATTAAAACCTTATTTAATGGTGTATGTCAAACCTAGAAAAAATACTTACATCTACAAAAAAAAAAGGCATGTAGATATAGCACTTAGGGACATGGTTTAGTGGATATGGTGGTGATTGACTGATACACAGAGCTGATCAGCTTAAGAGGTCTTTTCCAACCTTAATCACCCTATGACAGATATGAATATGTACCAGATATGAATTTGAAACTATTACCCAAATAAGAATAATATGAACAGATTATATTGATTTTTTATGAATAATTTATTGAACTGTTTATCTGATAGTCAACTATACTTGAACTTCACGCTGAAGTCCAGTAGTAATATCACACAACAAGAGTGAAGAAAGAACACAAAGTGGGAGCAAAAAGAAAGCATGCTTCATTGCTGGCATTTCTACTGGTCTGAACAAAAAACACTGCTTTGAAAAGAATAATATTTGCATTACAGAATCAGAGAATGGTTGAGTGTGAAGGTACCCCTGGATCCATCTGGTTCAAACCCTCTTGAAGCAGGTTGCCAAGGACCACGTAGAGACAGCATCTGAAAACCTCCAAGGAGGAGATTCTAAAACTTCCCTGGGCAGCCTGTGCCAGTTGCAGCACCACTTGCACAGTACAAGTGCTGTCTGATGGTCAGAGGAGACCTCTCGTGTGCCAGCTTATGCCCAGTGTCTCTTGTCCTGGCTCTGTTCTCTTCGTACTTCTCCCTTCTAGTATCTACACACATTGATGAAGCCTCCTCTAAACTTTCTCTTTTCTAGGTTAATGTTTGAAAGCCAATAACTTTTAATCAAATTTCAATACATATCATATCCCCCTTTATTATTAGTGCTGTATCATACAGAGTTATCAGTAAATCTAACATAAAATGTAAAGACACAAGTGATTTTAGGTATGTTTTTCAAATTACTTACCTCCAAGAGGTAATCTCCTAAATATTGCAAAGGGCAGTATAGAGCTTCAGAGAAGTATTTTTCTTTTTGTACAGGAAAAAATTTATTAAGGGTGAATACATGAGTAATACCACTCTCCACATCCTGAGATGAACATATTGTTGCCTTTCCAGCTTCTAGAACTCTAAACAAACAGATTTGGAAAGCTGTTACTCACTGCACTCTACTCACTTTGCTTAGTTACATTAGTTTTCATAAACTACAAGTAAGAGAATGCAGGTGTTTGATGTTATCCAACTTTCATCAGAAGGTTAAAGAAACACTTAACAGCCATGAGAAAAGGAAGGAATACACTTAACAAGATAACTCTCTCTTCACGATTTAATACTATCAATTAAAAGCAGTGTAAGCATATATCTGACAGAAAGCTTCACCTGTACATTAAAAAGGTCAAATTCTTAGATGACAGCATCTTTAAGTTAGTGCATTATGATTACTACTTGATCTTTCAATTAACAGTTGCACTTCCAACTAAGTGGTTTACCAAAAACGGAACACTGCCTTTCCAAACTGTAACATGCTATCTTCAGGATGTTGTTTTCCAACTTCACAGGTTGCTCCAAAAGCAATGCCTCCTATTTATTTCCATGGAAACTAAAACAGGGATACAAAGAGCACAGGAACACTATTTGATAGAGCAAATTCTCAGCTGCAAAACACTCTTTTTCACATAGTCTCCACTAATAGCTATGTATTTACACCTGCTATGAACAAGAGTCTGCATGCCATACTTGCAAAAATCTATACCAGTGGAGGTGATCCACTGATTCAAAGCTGCTCTGACAGCATTGTTGCTAGGAAAATGCTGCCTATACAGTCCAACTTTCATCAACCTGAACAGATTGAAGTCATAAGGCACCAAATCTGGACTATACAGTTGGTACAGTAGGACAATCTAGATTGACAGTGTAATCCATGGTCTTCAAACTGGTATGGGGCCTGGCATTATTGTGTTACAAGAGAAAGGATATTCCTCTCTGGCCTGATTCTGAAAGTTTGAGACTTCAACTTAGTCAGCATCATGATGCAGTGATTAGAGCTATTGGTTTGTCCAGATTCCAGGATATCCACAAGGATCACCCATCTTCTATCCCATAAGATAATGCACATCACTATACTTGCTGAGGGCTTCATCTTGAACTTGCTCTTTGATAGAGGATTTACATGTCACCACTCCATAGTCTCCAGTTTTTACTCCAGTTCACAGCAGTCACTACATCTTGTCACCATAATGATGTAACCCAAGAAACTACCACCTCCAGTCTCATACTGGCTCAGCAAGTCCTGATAAACTTGCATACTGTGTTCTTTCTCTTCCTATGTGAGCACATATGGTGCAAACTTGGTGATGTTTCATTAAAATGATGTTGGCACCATCATTTTAAATGCACCAAAGTCGATATTCAGTTCTGTAGACACTTCCCCAGTTGTAATCCAGCAACCTGCCTGTATGAACTAGTTGAGACACTCTTCATTTCATGGTGTGACAGATCTCTGTGGCCATCTAGAATGTGGATTGTCTTTCACGTCACTATTGCCACTGCTGAAATTCCATCACCAACCTCCTCACTGTGCTCACATTCACTGTTTGGTCTCCATAAGCATTCAGCAGTCAACAGTGAATGTCAGTGGTGCCACTGGAAGAATTTACCTTTGCTTCTTATGCACTTCCATGTCAGACACCATTTTGTCACCTCCACTGCCATACCATCAATATCTGCCCCAACACTGTTAGACAGTATAATAAAACAAGAGGCATTACTTTTGGAGCAGCTCTCCTATTAGAGAAATATCAGTTTTTCCTCAAAGCTGTGGTGACCTTTATGATTGAAAGTAATACTTGCTAAAGGCAAAAAATATCTGCATTTTTGTGCATTCCGACAGAATAAAAGGATCCTCTCTCTTTTTGTCCTGGAAGTAGCTATCAAATAATAAACAAATAAATAAAAGAGATCCCCTTTTCAGCCTGTCTTCCTGATGCGCGGAGAACATTAAAAAAAAGAGAAAGAAAAAGTCCAAAATTTCTTCCACATAATTTTCTATTTCCTTCATGTTTTTATCTGTCCCCTTCTGAATTACCTGCATTTACGCTTTATCAGAAACATTTCTTTCAGTAAAAGTTAGGTCTTCAGAACTACAAACAGGTTTTGCATACATGTAAAACACGTAAAACAAGAGCAGTTCAGATCCTTAAGACACATTCAAGACCAACCCAGGTCTTCCAACAAATTAAGATAGTCTAAGTTGTTCTGGCTACCATTTGAAAGCAAAATGCAGACAAAATAAAGCAGTACTCCAAAAAAGCAAAAGCTTATTTACCTTGTCCCACAAGAAATGTCTCCGTAAGCAGTTATTTTATCATTTTAGATGCTAAAATACAGTAATGCCTATTATATTCACTACTATACTAAAAGAAAAGCAATGATATCAAAGAACTATATATATATATATATATATATATATATATATATATATATATATATTAAACTGTACTGAAATAAGTTAATGAAAAAATGACTTGAGAGTTTGAAGAGCCAGAGGTTGTTATGGACCAAATTAATAGGAATGGAAGAATAAAGATCTTAATAACTAATATGGTAAGTGTTCTATTGTTCATGAAGACAAATCCTCCTACCTTCTAATAGGTGCCACTTGTTCATAACCTTCTTTAACAGCGAGGATAACTTTCCATCTGTGGAAGGCCCCTGGAGCACCAGAGTTTTTCAGCTCTTTGCGCCATCTTTTAGGTGCAGATTGCATTTGAGGTGAATAATGGGTGTCTTTTTCAATTTTATATCCCCATTCGTATGGTGTTTCATCAAGCCATCTGCCACTTTCAGCACTATTAATTATGTACTCCTTAGTTAGTATCCACTTTCCTAAAAAGCAAATGAACTGTCAACCACAAAAGATTTTTTAGTGCAGACAAACAGCAATCAACTGAAGATCTACTATAAAATTAACTTAAACCTTTCTTGTGCAAATAAAAGCTGGAATTTTAAGTACCATTTTAAAAACTTCTTCCTATTACAAGAGTTCTCATCCTCACACTTTAAATTCAAAAATCTCACAATACCACTGAAAATGATGATTTTGTTTTCATATAATGATCAAGTACCTTTTTACCCTTCCCAGATGAACTACTTGCCTATCTGCAAATGGAAGATTTCAGCTTCTCAGATTTTGTTCTTGCAAAGAATCTTGCTTAACCCTTTGTTTCTGATAGAAGTTGATACTTTCACAGACTTACCTAAACAGATCTGAGGTGCATTTGGTGCACTTCTTTGATATATAACAAAGCTGTCAAAGCACTTTAGGGGTGTTGTATTTATTTATTTTTGTTAAGAGATTAATTCAATAAATTGAAGAAATATTTTGCCTCTGATGATTAAAAATAAGAAAATAAGGATGACTTTGTTTTAGCATGCATGCTGTTTCTGTTACATATTCTCAGTATTACTAGCACCACAAGTATAGTGAATACCAATACTAAAGGGATATGGTTTTAGACATCTGTCTTTTTCTTTCAACCTTTTCCTCTCCTCCTTTGGCTCCACCTCCTCCACCTCTCTTCTTTTATCTTCTGTATGTATGCTTCTGATACTGCACATAACGATCTTCCCCCTTTTCTCTCTGTCTCTCTCTTCTTACAGGTTCAGGTCAAGAGCTGTGCTTAAGTAACCTGATCCTGTTTTGAAATACTACCTACAGAAGATACTGAAAAAGAAATTGAATTGTGTGAATCTAAATTGGCTTCACAGAACAGCAGAGTTGACTGGCAAAATGTCTCAGTGCAGATGCAAAGATTGTACTTCTATATAACACAGCATAGGTACCAGCAGACTTCTGACTGCAACAGGTATGCTGTGCACAACCTCTATATTAAAAATCTCTTCCATTTTGAAACCACTATCTCAAAAAAATGTATCTGCTAGAGACTGCATGAAGACTGGCATCCTTGTCAGTTATATTCACTTATAAGGGTTTAAAAGTGATAATAGGAAAAAAATCTACAGTAGGAATAAACATACTCTGCAACCAAGGGCATAAACAATGATTATGAAAAACTAGTACCTCTTCCAGATCAAGACGTATTAGAAAGTACTTGGGAAGGTTTGTAAAGATAGAAATACAACAGCTTTGCATTAACAAGTAGGTAGTTGTATTCATTTGTTTAAAATGTCCAAAATTAAAAATAGGTAGAGTTGATATCTAAAATGCCTAAAGTTTCTAAGTGTTTCATTTTAACTGTATACCAGAAATGTATTCGCATTTTAACATTCTCTCTCCCATGAAAGTGTGGTCTGTCTACTCTGATATCAGTTTGATCATTATTTTGCACAGCTACAAGTACTCATCTACTTACATTCCCAAATTTGAGCAGCAGTAGATGACTGATAATGCCTGCTAATATAGTATCAAAGTGCAAACATAAAATCACTCATTTTTCAGGTATCTTTAAACTCAGATCCACACTGAGATACTTCTGTCTATAATCTCCTCGACACAAGTTATTCCTTCCCAATAAATGCTTTATCAATTTGTTATAATACAATATGGGAAAGACCACATTTAAACAGGCAATAAGTCCAGACTGTGAAATCCTTTAACTCCATAACGTCCACTAAATTAATAAAAAAAAATAACATTAGCTACCTTACCATAGAATTTTAACATCAGATCTTAGGTAGAAGAATGAAGAGGAATAAGTGGAGACTTGTGTCAGTAAAGGCAAGGGCAAGACCTTGCAGGTCTCCCTGGCTGCATTAGCAGAAACACTGTAACTGTAATCTTTAATAATGAATGTTGTAGTGGATTCAGTATCAGAAACCCATCAGCTACAAATGCTTCTCCACACTCCTTTCAAAAGAGCTGTTGTAACAGAACTGTTATGTCATGGCTTGAACTGGTGACTGAGAGCAGAAGTGTTTGCCCCTGTGCTCTCCAACGTGGATGCAAGGTGCAGACACTCTGGGTTCAAATAAGGGCCAGCCACTGAAGGCAGAGCTTTCCTTGGATCTAGGCTGCTTCCTGAGAAAGAGTACTGCGTAGCCAGGGAGCTTCTTCATCATTTAGGTGAGTTCAGCTCTTCTTTCTGTGCATGACTATTGGCCTACTCCTGATGACTCCTGATATCACCAAGAACCTGTCAGAAGCAATTTCACTTCTTTGTGAACAGAAAAGTTGTTTTTAAGCACTCGTAGCATTTGGATAAGAGTTTATGATGTAACTGGTAGGTAAGAAACCTTTGTTTAAGAACAAATGCAGATCAGATTAAAAAAAAAAGACTTTGAGTTATCACTTCAGAATAAAATAAAAAAGGTATATTTAAACTTAAGCACGAGAGTAACAGAACGAGGAAAAAGTGTTTTCTGTAACGTGACAAAACACAGAATTGTAGGGCTGGGGGGGGCTCTAAAGACTGGGCCCTTCCCCCTTGCTAAAGCAGGCTCCCTGCAGCTGATCACACAGGGAGGTATACAGACAGGTCTCAAGTATCTCTAAAGAAAGAGATTCCACAACCCTCACCTTTCCTGCCAGCCTGCTTGGTGCTCCATTACTCTGAAAAGCTAAGTTCTTTATGTTAGTACAGAATATCCCCTGTTTTACAGGATGCAAAAAGTCTGCCCCCACTGACAGGACATGACTTTCAATTCATGAAACAAAAACAGACTTTTTTTAACTGTTTCTTTTTAGTTTCAACTCTTCAAAGTCTTACAGCAAACCTCCTACTCACCTGCAGCACAGGCAGCTAGGAACTTTTCACTCTTGCAAAGCTTTTTCGCTATAAGATGCGTGCAATTGCTGAATTTCTAATTAGAAACAAAACAAAACGATCACAACAGTTTATCCAGTGGAAACATTTACCATTTTCGGTTGTTAATATGTAATGCAGAGTTATAAGACAGCAGTTTACGGCTTGATTTCCCTTTCTGCTTATCAGAATATTATCAAACAATACCTTATTGTCAACAAAAACACAGTCCATCTTGAGCAGCGTTTCACGGAGCGCTTTTTTCTCTTTCTGTCTAAACCCAGTGAGCTGGATTCTCCGCTTCTGGCCTCCGCTCGCCACCTGTTAAGAGCAAAGCAGACCCAGCAGCACACACCACACGCATTACGACGCTCACAGCCGCGCTCCCCGAGCACAGCGGAGGCACAGCGCATTACCCACCGACACACCGTGAGCCGCCACCGCAGAACGAGCGCTCAAAGCCGAGCGCTTCAGCGGCGCTCTCGTCCTCCTCGCGGCAACACCCTCCGCCATTCCGCCGTCTTCCCGCCTTCCACCGCCCCGCCCCCCGGAAGTGGCGGTGTGGCTCTTCCGGCCCGTTGTCACTGACGCTCCGCGGTCGCTGGGGCCAGCGCGGCGGAGCCGAGTGGGGAGCGCGGCCGCCGGTAAGTGGGCCCAGCGGGGCTGCCGTGCCCCTCCGCTGGCCGAGCCGCGGTTCCAAGCGGGAGGAGGCGGTGTGCCAGACCGCTGGGCTGAGGGACGGGGAAGGCAGGGCGGGGAGGGCTGTGCTGCGCCGCCTTAGAGCTCCGCCGTGCCTTTACAGCCTCTGGAAGTCACTGTTGCTTTTGGTCGGCGGTGTTGACGCCGGTGTTGACGGCTGACAGAAGCAGAGCAGACCGCGGTGCGGTGCAAATGCCGCCTGGAACACAGGGGTGCTGGTGCTCCGTGCCCTGCTGTGCGCCTCGGGAGTTCCACTGGCACTGAGTGCTTGAGCCCGAGCCCAAGGGAAAAAGGTATGGAGTGCACCCTCAGTCAGCTTGTAGATGATACCAAGTTGGCTGGAAGTGTCGATCTGCCTGTGGGTAGCAAGGTCCTACAATGGTATTTGGACAGGCTCGATTGCTGGGCCGAAGCCAACGGGATGACGTTCAACAAGACCAAGTGCCGAGTCCTGCACTTTGGCCAAAACAACTCCAGGCAATGCTACAGGCTTGGGACAGAGTGACTGGAAGGCTGTGCAGAGGAAATAGACCTCGGGGTATTGATCGATTCTCAGCTGAACATGAGCCAGCAGTGTGTCCAGGTGGACAATAAGTCCCATGGCGTGCTGGCTTGCATCAGAAGCAGTGTTGCCAGCAGGAGCAGAGAAGTAATTATTCCCTTGTACTCAGCACTGGTGAGGCTGCACCTCGATTACTATGTCCAGTTTTGGGTCCCTCGCTGCAGGAAAGGCACTGAGAACCTGAAACGTGTTCAGAGAAGGGCAACAAAGCTGGTGAGGGGTCGGGAGCACAGGTGTCATAGTTTCACGATTTTTGGTATTGGTATTCCACATCACAACATCATATAGTGCATTAAGAGTTAAAGAGTTAATGCTCCAGCTCCATTGATCATCAATAGTTATGGGTGTACCTGTCTCAGAAGAGAAGAAGAACTACGTTCCCCAGAGGACTTTGCACTGCTTTGTATTTTTATGTATTTCTGCTTAGAGGGAAAGATAAAAACTGTCTGCAGTCACGGGATGCTCTCTTTCCTTTGAGATCAACCCAGCAGTGGGTGCTTGCTGCTGTCTCGCCTTCAGCATTTAGCATAAGGCCTTTGGTTTATCAGGCACTCTCTCTTGCTCATTTTATTTGATTTATTAACTTCAATTCCAATTATATTGTATTATATTGTCTTATTTTGCTTTCCAATATCTTATTTAGTAAATTAGCTTTCCTCCTCAGATCATTGCCGCTGTTTTGTTTCTAGGCCCATCTCCTTTTTCCCCCTTCCCCTTTTCTGGGCCATGGGTCCGTGCATCCCTCACACCAATTGTCACAGAACCAGGCCAAACCAGCCCGTAAACCATTGACAACAGACTTTATGGGGAGAGGCTGAAGGAGCTTGGAATGTTCAGTCTGGAGAAGAGGAGGCTCGGGGGAGACCTTATTGCTCTCAATTATTTCTGAAGGGAGGTTGTGGTGAGCTGGGGATCGGGCTCTTCTCTCATGTAATTAGTGATAGGATGAGAGAGAATGGCTTCAAACTGCACCAAGGGAGATTCAGAATGGACATTAGGAAATACTGCTTCTCTGAAAGGGAAGTCAGGCACTGGGGTGGACTGCCCAGAGAGGTGATGGAGTCACCGATCCTGGATATGTTCAAGGAATGTTTGGATGTTGTGTTGAGGGACATGGTTTGGTGGGAGCTATTGGTGATAGGTGAACGGATGATCTTCTTGGTCGTTTCCAACCTTGGTGATTCTATGATTCTATGAAAACTCTCTCCCCCAGTGAATGTAGTGACTGTTTTCTGCCTTTTTTTTTTTTTAATTACAAAGCATCCAAAGGTAGTTTAACATTTTGGTTGTACATCAAGCATGCAGTTTAGAACTTAGAAAAACCTGGATGGCAGCTGTCAAACATGGGAAGTGTGGCTCTCGGTTCCTCATGTCACCTCATGCACAGGATGGAGTGTGCACAGGAAATGGTTCACTGCTTCATGATGAATAAAATAAACTTTGTAGGATGCTTTTTTTCTTACACCTGTGGTTTAGTAGCTTTTTTTCCTTAGAAAGCTGAATGTTACTCTCTACTTCCATAAAGTTCAGAAGCAGTAGTGGGCAGTTCCCACTGAGGCAGCTGTTCTTTTCTGAAGTTGTGTCAGCTATGTAAGGCAAAACTTTCTCAAGTGTTGTGTACTTGTCATGGCAGCTTCGGTCAGAAGAAAGGCTTTGAACTCACCTCTGCTGTATAACGTAAGTATTCCAGGAGAAAAGCAAACACTCTGCAAACAAAAAGCAAGCACTGGGCTTTAGATACCTGAAATCTGTCTGCATGTTGGACCCCTGGTTCTAAACTTGCCTGAGGTTCTTGTGGTCAAAATGGAGAATTAGATTTACCTGGCTTCATGAGTCTCATGCTGTTGTTTATAAAGTATTCTTGTACCCCACCGACTTAATGAAAACGCTGGTAAGAAGTTTATTTTGGATTCCAAACCATGTTTCTATTTCATGCTACATGTAAGATATGCATCCATGCATTGAATAATTGTGTGAAAGAAAGATGTTCATCCTGTCTGTAGACTCATTAGTGCAATAATAACAAGGTAAGGTTATGCAAAAACTGTGACCACTTGTGAAGACTCAGTAAAAACAGATTTAGATTGCTGCACTTATTGCTTAATGAAGTTTTTTACCATCTAGTTTCTGTAACACTGCAGCTATGTTTTTGTACTCCACGATCAGGAAGCAATCATAATCTACCTCTGCCATTAGTTGCTTATATAGCTGGCACTGAAAATTCTTTTAACGTCTACTTGAATATTCAGAATCAAGTAGCTGTATTAATTGTTTGCTTTACTTGATTGACAGTGAAAATCAGTTGTGTTCTCCATTATGCCCCTGTTTCATCTTTGTACTTTCCATAGTGAGTTGTCAGCTCTGTACAGGATCTCATATTGATTCTCGTAATTGAAATGCAGGAAGTCCCAGATGTGTTTTTATCTTTCAAAACATAATTCAAAGTTTAGACTATGCTTAATCTATTGCCTCAAAATAATATCTGTTTGTTACTTGAAAATCTCTCCTATTAAAAAAACAGAGAGGAAAAACGATAAAACCGTCTCAGAATAATTAATTCTGTGTTTATTTCCTCATCACTCTTAAATTATTTTAAAGTTAAGTGTTGAATTATTATTAACAACTATTAAGCACTGGTAACTATAGTGCTATGCCACAGGGCTCTTAACAGACTAGAGAAGTCTTCAGCATACAACTGCATGAGGAAGCTACCTGCTTTATGTAGAGGCTGTTATTGTCGGGATATAAAGTATATAGAGTCAAAAGAAGTGAGAAGTCAAGCATTTCATGTTAACTTTAAAATATACTGCTAATGAAGTATAACTTTAAGACATTAAGAATATTTTGGTTTTTGTCATCATTTTGGTGCTGTCTGATAAGTTTGGGTTTCACTTCTGCTATTCCTCTATTTTTTGTAACAAGTCTAAAATATTCTCTTCTGCACTTGCTGTGATCTCATCATAGCAGTTAAATATTTCTTATGTTTTTTCTCATTTCAAGAGTTAAGATTAGTTCCCATAAATCTAAGAGCAAACTGTTGAAGTGGAGCATTCTCCAGAACTCCTCAGTTTCATTGTTCTTTCAAGATACTGGTCTAATTGCTCAATATTACAAACTATATTTAATCTCTTGAGGTCTGTGTTTTAGATATTATTTTTAGACATTTTTATTATTTTTAGGGCTATGCAAATGATATTTTACTTATATATAAGGAATACTTTATATACAGTATATATAATATATTATATTTGCTTATATTTGCTCTCCCAGAGTGCATCGAGCTTTGCTCATGGCTCTGATCCAGCAGCAGTGAGACCCTGTTGGAGCAGCTGGAACTGCTCTGGCATGGGACACTGCTGGGCTGGGAGAGCCTGGCTGGCCCCTGCTGTGAGAGCATTGGCAAGTAATATCTTCCATCATACAGAGGGTGTTAGTGCTTGACTGATTAACTGCACAGTGTGAAAAAAGATTTGTTAGAGCTGTTCTTTTCCTCTTTTTAAGATTTTTTTTTCCTGCTAATTTTTGTACAGTTGTTACTCTCTGCTTGTGTACACACAAAAAATAGAAATGGTAAAAAAAAGTAATCGCAGCTTTGCGGAAATAACCAGAAGCTATGCTGAAAAGTCAGTCAAAAACAGTATGAAGTGTCTCCACACTGCCTTCACGTGGAGAAAAATCTATCTTTGTGTCCGGTTCTAAACCCATTTTTTAAGTCAGTCCTCATTATTAATCCCTGACTCTGGCTTTGTCATAACAGTGAGAGAAAAATTTTAAATTTTCTTCTATAGCAATAAGGCATTACTAGAGTTAGAAGTAACATGAACATAATATAAATCCACAGAAGCTAGAATGGCATCTTAGTAGTTCTGTGAATGCACTTCTTGTTTCTTTCATGAGTTGATGAATACAGGAATGGCCGAACGTGCACTGTGAAAGTGGTTGCTTTTCTTCAAGCTGTACTAACTATGTAAACTCAATTTTTATAACTTTGTGTTTATATTCAGAATCATCTTATATGGCCTCTACTGGGGGAATGATTTCTGTTTTTTCTTATCTAACCATTTTGTTTACCTAAATATATAGATATTCTAATTACTGTAAGCTCAGCCTTATGTCATGGCACTCATCTACTCTTCTGCCAATTCACATCATGTTAAGGGACAAACATACATAGCACAGAATGGAGCTCCACAACTTGTTCAGTAACTCTTCTGTAAGTGATGCCATGCAAGATACATGTATTACTACAGAGTTAGTAAAATGCACTTCATCAGTGAATTCCAGTCATTCATGACCTGTGGTAGATTTTCTTCTTTCTTTTTAAAGTAGAGCAGGATGGTTTGTTTTTATCTAATACTTTCCTGCCATGCAAAGTTCAAGTTTCTTTTCATTGCCTGACATGAGCCTGCCTGCAGCTGCTTCTTTCTTAATCACATTACTGATCTGCTGCCCTGACCTAAATCTGCCATGCTTTTCTGGAATACTTCTTCAACCCGTTTCCCCCACTGACCTCCCATATGGGAGATCTATTCTGTTATCTTTTCCGTTATCTATTCTGTTGTCTTGTTTATCACTGAGGTCCTTTTATCCTTTCTTTTTCTTTTTTCTTTTCTTTCTTTCTTTTTTTTTTTTTTTGAGAATCCACATAATCAGATCACCTTTGTTGATTTATATGTGTTCTAAAGTACATTTTGTCTTCTACTTATTATTCTTCCCTAAGCAACTTGTCAGAATGTTGAGTATGTAAAGATAGTTGTAATTATAAATTTTTCATGGTAATTTTATGTTAATTGTATGTTTTTAAATAGCAGAGTATATACTCAGAATGTTGAAGAAATGGTTTCTTCTCTGTAACAAAAGCAGAGCAAAACATTTTTATTTCTTATCAAGTTGCTGCAAAGCATGCAAGAATAAGATTGATGCCTCACAATGTAGATATATATGACCCTTAACTCAAGGACATTACAAAAGCAACTGAGGCATGATGTGACCAGTGGGGTAACTCCTTGGACATATACTTAGTAACTACTTTGCTAATTTGAAAGCCATGTCAACATGCACAGTATTTCTTATATCCATCTGTAAGACATCCAAGTCATTGCCAAAGGGAAGCTTCCTTAGGATAGTGCTGTATCTTTAGTCTCTCTTAAATGCTATAGTACAATAGTAACTTAATGTGTTCATTGGTGTTTGTTTGTTTGTTTGTTTTTTAAATCAGAAATTAAAATCTTGCTAAAAACTGCCAGAAATTAGTCTAGAATCAAGTGCTAGAGTAATACCAAAAAATAGATCATAAGGTCATATAATGTAAGAAAATACTGCCATATGGTTTTGGTTTGTTTGTTTGTTTGTTTGTTGTTATTTTTGTTCAGATAGGCTTTGAGGACTTGACAGTTTAGCAAGATGTGCTAAACATCCATCGTTTTTATTTTTCTCACTGAGTCTTGTGAATAATTTATTTGGATGGACAAGAAATTTTGCTTAATGACTGTTTCCCATCACAGCTTTGGACATGGAAGTGAACTGACATGTTGTTATTCAGAAAAATTACTGTCTGATTCTACTTGTCTTTGGTGTACCCAAAACTAAGACATATAAGTCACTCTTACATCCAGAAATGCCACTGTTTGCTATGAGTGAAATATACCTTCAGCTAAGGAGTCAACATCATTCTTTTGTGATCTGTAGTCCCTGGATCTTTAGAGAATTGGAGAGGTCCTCCATGTGACTTCCTGAAAATAATCTAAGGATTGCAGAAAAGGCAGCTAGACCTTTTGCAGAGGGAGTGCTTTGACAGTCTCTTATGCACAAAATGAAAGATTTCCTTTGAAGCAATGGCACAGATAAGGTCTCTCTCTCTTTTCTTCCACTTACCAATGAAGTTCTTCCAGTGAAGCAATAATATTTATTATTGCAGGAGGTTTTTGCTGTTAGTAGTTTCTCCTGTCACAGTGCTGGTATTCACAGGAGAGCTCTGAGGTTAGCGGCATCCTCTGCAACACAATTGCTTATGAACATCATCATTAAGGGCTGAAGGACCAGCAAAGCTGAAATCACTGTGTGCAGACAGTATCTTTTCAGGAAATGTTGGGGAGCATGAAAGATTCCTCGAGGAATGAATTATGAGCTGTTCTGTATAAGCATACATTCTATAAGGCTGTTATCCCTGCTGCTGCTTGTCTTCCTTTCCTGCTGCCCCATTCACAACAGTATCCTTAAGAGATTTGTTAGGCAGGCATACAAAATGGAGCCTACATATGCAAAGTCCTGCTTCCCTGATCCTAAGACATGTACAGAAGCTTCCTTCTACAGAAGCTAAAAATGACTTTATGCTGAGACTTGCTGGTAGCAACAGCGAACAAAATATGATCTTTTCAATAATGAGAACATTGCAAGTGAAATTATTTTTATTTTAGGTCACTAAGGGAGTATAGGGATATGCTGCCTTTGAGACATCTTCTGGAGTGCAAATACCAAAACACTTTAGTACATGTGTGGCAAACTCTTCAACTCTTCCTGTGTCTTGTTGGGTGAAGGCTTAGGATCATTCCAGTCAAAGGAGGGTAAAGTCAGTGCGACAGAAGGGGGAACACAGATCTTCAGAAATAAATGGCAGATGCTGTTTAAAGTGTGGTGAATTAATCCACGAGTTTTTAGTTTAAATTTTTAGAGTTCCTTGCAGAAACTAATTTACTACAATCCACAGAGACGTAAAATAGACCTAAGTAAACTGTATTTAGAGATTTTTCTGCGTTTACGTTACTAATGCCAAATTTTACCAAGCAAAATGTATGCCACTTAAATTTTAGGATACGTCTTATCTTGGAATGAGCTCATCTTTGAAAGACACAATATAGAATTAATCTCTGGCCCTATATCTAGTTTAAAAATATATAAGCCTACAGGTGTGTGTATGAAAGTATGTCGAATGCTCCCACACTGTGATTTGGGTTGTAAAGACCACCAGCAATGAAAGAATTTAATTCCTTCTTGGTTGAAGAGAAAAGAAGCCATGTTTCATGGGCCCTAATATTCTGAAATGGAGTTTAGCCAGTTTTTGACTAATTACATTTTGGAAAACTTTTCAAGGAGTTCACTGCTCTGGTAGGCCGTTCTTCAGTTTGAGCTGAACTTTATTTATAAACCCTTCTATAGCCTTTGCTTCTTGTACCAAGATTGGTCTTTACATAAAAGTCTGAGTAATATGTTTATCAATTCTCCCTTCTAAAACTAAGTGTGTCAGCTAGCTAGCTGTCTAGCTAGCTCTGTGATATGCCTGATCTCCTTCTCTCTTGCAGGATTCAATTCAATATCAAATTTAAGTTGTCTGAATGGCAATGCAAAAGACTGCCAGAATGTTACTCTGCTCTACTTTGTAATTTCCTCTTTTCTCCATTTTTAATTTTTTTTTTATAACAATGAACCTGTTTATACATTGTTGCTTAATTTTATTTCTCATTAGTTAATATAAGTGAAATTATCAACAAAATGTTTCTGCTTACAATTTCAATTTTAGCAAAATTTTAGCTACTTATTTAACTCATCCAAACATGCTGAAGGTATTGAATTTTAAGGTAAAAACATTCGCAGTCTGAAAAGGCAACACTGACAAGTTCAGTCAAAAGGGAAAAGAAGAATAATTTATAAAAAGAACTGTAGATAATGATGCCATCCAGTTGTTTTAAAGTGCATCTACCTTTCCTTTAATGAATTAGATTTGTCAACAGCATATGTTTTATGCACTACTTCTAATGAAGTGGCATACCAGCACTACAGTGTACTTTGAGGTTTATTCCTTCAAAGCTTTTTGCTGTCGTAAAGAAGACCTTTTTAAATAATAGATACTAAAAACTACATTTAAATAACATTAAGGTTGTGACACAAACACCAAATGACAAACTTCAGGCAATTCAAAGTTAGGGCTGACAACTTGTCATTAACCTGCATTGTTGCTTTTTAAAAAAGAAGCATGATTGCATGATTTAAGGATTGAATGTCAGACTAACTTCATATTTCTTGGCTTTTGTGGGCTGGAGTTACAACCTTACTGTCATTTTTAATACAGCTTTTTACATAGCCTCTATTTTCAGAAAAGTAATAAAAGCAATGCAAAAAGTACAGGCTTTGTTGGCTTTGTTCTTCATTTAAAGTATGGATGCAAAAGTATTGGCCAAGGAATAGGGGCTATCTGACAGTCTGACTTATGGACAGTTCTTTTACATTTCTTCTCGTCTTTGTTGATTCTTCTACAGAACTCCTGAGAAGACAGTTATAGGAAGTGCAGTGCTGGAGTGCTGTGCTAGAACTTCTCTATATAAAGAACTGCAGCATCTGAGGCACAGACTCAGATGTGGACGATCCAAATCGTTTATTACAGGTTCTAACATCCCTTGTATACATTCACAAGTTTTCTCGTGTAACTTTCCCACCCTTTGCATGTCAGCAAAGCCTTCCACAAGCACTCCTTACCGGTGCATGCAGGCGCTTATCCAATCAGGGTCAATAGTTGTTCCAAGCCACGTGCTCTTCCTCCAGTCATGGTCATCATCACACAGTTATCACACAGCTTACTTTACTTTGTTTTTCTTCCTCTTAAGTTTCCTTGCCTTTCAAGCTTTCATTCTGATGCTGTTTATTTTGATCCACAGCTTCTGCTCTGAATAATTTTTTTTGTATTCCCACAAAGAATGATTTTAAAGGAAAAAAAATGCAAAAAAAACACAAAGGGATAAAGCAGGAAATTGATAACAGGTAGGAAGCATTCAAAATACATTTTAAGATTACTTAAAATATTGTGAAACAGAAGATCTGAACAGATTATTTCACACTATTTCTTACACATACTCTTATATTTATTTGCCATTAAGCATAATGGATCTTTATATTCATGGGCAGGCCTGTGTAAACACAATCCCTTCAGTCCCTCTGTAGAGATAACTGCTCAAGGTCCATCAGTCTACTTTGTGCTGTCTATCATTTTCATTATCATTTTGTTGATTAAGTCTAGCATGAACAGGCACGGCTGCCATGTGGGCAGGCCTGCACCAGCTGCTTGCTGCCATTCACTACCCTGTGCCACCATTAGTTTTTATACAGCTACCTGGTAAATGTCGGTATGTAGGCTTGCAGAGTGTAGAGCTGATACAGGAGAAATAGAGGGTTTTTTTTCTGAGTTAGCTCTTTTATCTACCTGAATTCATTCATTATGTTAGTATCCACAAACACAAGCAGGTGCAGCAGTCAGGCTCGACTCTTTAAAATACAATGCTCATCTCAAACTACTTGTTTTTGTTGTTGTTGTTGTTTTGTTATTTGATTTTCTGGGGGGACCACCAAATAGATTAATCCCAAATGAAGCTTTTCTGTGAAGGTCAGGAACACTAACTGAGTTGTGTGAAACCTAAACATTTCTTATAACTACTATGAGCTACGTGGTTTGATTCTGTGGCCTTCTAGTTTCTCAATCTGCAAATGTCTTCTCTTTGTTGCTTTTCTATCTTTGGAACAACAAAGTGAAGTTTTACACAACTAACATGATTCCTATAACCAGTAAAAATAGAAATGCAGATTTATAAAGTTAAAGCCTTCTTAACCTTTTGAGTTCAGACTATTTCTTATTTGGAATTAAGAAGTATTCAGTATTATAAATGAGAAATTAAACATAATACTTAGCCGCTTAGGATTTATATTTGTGAAACTATTGATTCCTCAAATATTACCTATTAATAATTTTAGTAATTTTCTTTTTGCACGATACCATTGAAAAAAGAGTTACTTGAACATTATACATGATCTCTTAAAACCAAATATAAGAAGAAAATATATTGACTGAATTTATGTTAAATTATTTGTGTAAGTTGTACATTGATTTCTTCTGAAATTGACATGCTATAAACTGTACATGCGATAAAACTTCTATCCACATAGTGAAATGAGGCCTGTTCAAAGGACGGTGCTTCTGGCTTCTAATCAAGAATAGGTATGAATTTCTGTTGACTGAAGAAAATTTAAGATATGCTACATTTAAAATCAAGAGTTTTTTGGAAATTCTAGGCACTTTGCTCAGGTCAACCATTCTATGGATTCTTACCACATAATGCCAGATAGAAAAAAAAAAAGACTAGATGTTTGAGAATAAGAAATGTGTAGGTATTAATTTCAGATTACACTAGTGTCAGTTGTTCCAAGAAATGTGAACAAGGTGTCTCCTCCTTTGTTGTATGGAATGCATGGCTATTTTAGAAATTAATTGAAACCATTACTTTCGAAATTGTGAATTTCATTGTTTCTGAAGGTGCTGAGGTGCAGCAGTGCAGCATTCCCTTCTGTTTATTGTATTTAGAGCAGAATAAAATCTGTTCCATAGTATACAGACACGCGAATCACCTCCCTTGACCCTGTGAGTAAAGGGTCAAGAAAAGAGGCCTGTCTCTCAAGTTATCTGAATCTCTTTTCTCTGCGCAATCAATCTACTTCTCCAGTTTTTTTATATGTATTGTCATTACTGCATACCAGTACAAAAGTCTAACTTTAATAAAATCTGTAATCATTCCAAGAAGCGGGTTAGGGACCTATATCATCTAGTTGTACCAATAGAGAGGCCATTACCAACTTATTACTTGGATTTTTTTTTTGGATTACTTGGATTACCAACTTATCCTTGGAGTACCCAGTGATTTGATAAAAAACAGAAAAAATGGCTGTAGTCTGCCTTGATATTAAAACCCTAATTGTTCATTCAGTGCCATTCTGTGACATGTACATTAAAAGCAATAGATTTTTGATTCTGTTATTTTGAACAACCTTAAAGTTTTGCAATAGCGTTCAACTCCAAAGATCAAAATGAGTCAGGATGTTGTAATGTCATTTACTAAGAGCTTGTGTAGGAAAAAATGTTGGCTCAGTAAATGCTTCCTCCCTTTTCTGTCACTGGACTTTCTTTATTACCCGGAATACGTACCATTAACCACTCTTCTCACAGAATACATCGTCTTCGTAGCATCCTCTACACTGTCTTTCAGTGTTGCGCTAATGAAGGGAATCTTTAGGTGGCGTCACCTGCTATTAGCTGGCTCAGAAAAGTGTGATTTGTCTTGCAGTTCGATAGAGTTGATACTTAAGTTTCACCATAGAACTCTTGTATGTAAGTAGATTCAGTTGCATCTCAGTTCTGAAGGATGTTTTAGTAGTGTTGTCACTATACTCAGTTTTAGGCAGTCAAATCACAAAAAAAAAATATATATATTGCTAAGCCATAATAGTTTGATTGAAATATACTTTTCCAGCTTGAATCTTGTAGTGAAATGCTACAAAATAAGGAAAAAGAAATTTACTGTTATTGTAACCCTGGAAAAAAATTTATTCCCTTTGTCTTTAGTTTGTCCTTCTTTTTTTTTCTCTAGAAACTTTAAATGTAGTCTTCCTTTAAGGAAAAAAAAAAACCTGATCCTTAATTTTCAGTTTGTTACTGTTTTGAAGCAAAAGATGCTTACATTTAAGAAAGATGTTAAGATTTAGGCACAAGCTGCCCAGGGAGGTGGTGGAGTCTCTGGAGATATTCGAGACCCATCTGGGTGCCTACCACTACAGCCTGCTGTAGGGAGCTGCTTTGGCAGGGGGTTGGAGTCAGTGATCTCTTGAGGTCCCTTCCAGACCTTACAATTCTGTGATTCTGTGGTGTTTGTTTTGATAGGAAGGTTGTGTACATTGCTTGCACTGTAGTTCCACTTCTTGACTGGGTGTGCAACTCATTTGAGTTACGTAATTATGTAAGAAGTAATGTAGTGTGCATTCCCTTGTATGATATTTCTGAACACTTGTCCTCTTAATCATGAAACCAAAGGCTAGGTGCTTTCTGCTCTAGAAAATTTCAAGTAATGTCTTAACAGCAGTTCTTTAAGATGACAGGAAGGAGGAAGAGAAAGGCTGGGAAGAGAAAGGCTTACTCTGATCAAGCAGTTAAAAATAACTTTAACATATGGCTTCGAATTTACTAAGAATCTTCTGCATTGAAAAAATAAAAATAAAATAATAATAATTAAAAAAAAAAAAGCTGGAGCATCTCTCCTACAAGGACAGGCTGACAGAGCTGGGGCTCTTGAGCCTCGAAAAGAGAAGGTTCCGAGGAGACCTTGTAGTGGCCATAGAGTACCTGAAGGGGGCCTACAGGAAAGCTGGGGCAGGACTTTTTATAAGGGCAGGTAGCAACAAGATGAGGGGAAATGGTCTTAAACTGGAAAAGGGTAAATTTAGGCAAAATTTTGGGAAGAAATTCTTTACTGTTAGGGTGATAAGGCACTGGAACAGGTTGCCCACTGAGGTTGTGGGTGCCCCCTCACTGGAAGCATTCAAGACCAGGCTGTATGGCGCTGTGAGCAGCCTGGTCTAGAGGGAGGTGTCCCTGCTGATAGAGCGGGGTGGGGGGATTGGAGGCCCTGTCCAACCCAAATCTTTCTGTTTCTGTAATAGTTGCAGAACTGCAAGTAAATTAGGCACAAGGTTCGTCAATATATTTGTACTTTAGTATACTGTTCTAGAGATGTCTTTCCTATTTTCTGCTGCCAGTGCATGGTAGTGCATGCCTCCTAAATAATAAATCACTTATACTTTAATGGAAAAAGCCAGCTGAAAATCAAGTATGAGTTGTCATCTGGAATCAAAGGGATAGCTCACTAGAAGATAAGACATATTTAAGACTAAACAATTCACTTAAAGTGACTAATATATATATTTTTTCTTTAAGATGCCTTAATGGTTATCTTCTGACCTTTTGGGCAACAAAAGATAATACAGGACCAGTGTGATGAAGACTTAGTGTGGTAGAATCAGTATACTGCTGAGCATCAAATTTTTCCTTTTGTTGGCAATCCTAAAGGAGAATAATGCACAGTAAGCTGTTAAAACTTCTACACTTTACCAGAAAGGAAGAGAAAATAAGGAAAGGAGGAGAACATCTTGATGTGATCACTAGTGATTACAGAGACCCAGATGTCAGCTCAAACTGCTAGTGCTAAAACTACAGTATTAGTAGAAAGTGTAATTCATTTTCAGTGGAACTTTAAATGCAATCTAGGCATAAACATTTCTTAAAGTGATTTTATGAATTCAAGGAAGATAGACTTTTATTGTTTTGGTGCTTTCTGACTAGTTACCAAATAATCTTTTAAAACACCTTTGATTAGTCTTAAATTATGCCTATAATATTAGACAGATAATTTGAGGTATTAAAACAAATATTTTATGTGAGGCTTCTTATGGGAAACATCTTGATTATTCTGTTTTTCTTTTTTTATAACTGGTAACACTTCAAAACCTGATTGAAACTTTAATAAGTCAGAATGCTAAGAAGCAGTAGACTTCCCCATGATTAGAGAGTCTAGTGTGTCTATGTGAAGAAAATGTATTAAAATGTATTATGCTTTGATTAATCCACATAAACATCAAATAGAGTGCTAATTATACAATACTGTGCTTCATCACAGAAATCCATTATTTTTAAACTGATGTATATGAAGCAGTGAGTTACATTATCAAGCTCTACTTTGAAAACAAGCCAACAGAGAGGAAAATGATTACAGATCATGTCCTTTTGCAGAAGCTTATTTGCCTTGAACATATTTCCTGTTGTCAGATGCTAACCTTTCTTAGACTCTCACTGGTGTCAAATATAAAGTTGTCTTTCTTGAAGGTCTGATTTATATTACATTCTAGCAGCAACCATTTGGTCAATTGTAGAAACATAAAATAATCTTGCAGCAGATCATATGAGATCTTCTGAATTGAATATTTTTTTTTGTATAATCTTATTTTTAATTCAGTTTATTTTTAGCTTATGACATGAATATGTCACCTTTTGCATGCAGTTTTTTATTTTATTTTATTTTTAAGTGCTGGCTTCTTTAAAAACAAAGTAGTTGGTTTGCTAATCTTGTGAGTCAATCTGCACTAGACAAGAAGCTTATATCAAACCGTTGGCAGCTTCAGTGAAAATTAAAAAGCATGCGTTACTGCAGATTTTGTCAAGAGTGGAAATAATATTTGTCCAGTTGGACAGCTTGCTTTTGTGGTTGCTAAATGAAAGCTGAGATTCTGTCTCTTCCTTGAAAGCTTCTGTGTCAAGAAGGTAATTTGGACTGTTTGTGGTTTGACAGGGATTATTAAAATCAGATGAAGTGAGGGGAGGGAAGTGTGAGAAAGCAAAATTGACAGTGACACTCTCTATTATTTGCAGCTTGGATCATGATGACTATGTTGATATGATAGATTCTAAATGTTGGGTTCACAGTTGGGATATGTTAAGCAGCAAATACAGTAAAATGCAGTTATAGATGAATTTTCTGACTTAACACAAAGCCATTCAGCACTTATTTTCATTGGGGAATATAAAGGGGGGGAGCACACTAGGAAAAGGGAGACTAGAGGGGCAAGTGGTAGGATAAAGATGTTTTAAGGGATGAGTGGATTTTCTCCTTTGTTATTTGATTTAGATGAAAACATTGTATTCTTTCTTTGAGTCCATACAGTTTGCCTTGTTTACTTCAGGGGGAATGAAGCTGAGAACTGAGGATTAAGAACTGGTGGAATTGGTCATAAGATTTCTTTTCCAGTCCCTTGAATTTGGGCAGGAATTTTCTTAGCATGTATAATTTTACATAAAGTAAGCTGAAGTCTTAAAGATTGCACTTTCACATCTATTTTTCATGACTTGCAGCTTGCATGTTATTTTTAAATAGTGATCTTTTCTGCCACTTTGAGATAAATAATTTAAAATCTTAAATTATTGCAATATTCATATAGCTGAATTTTTAATTGCTGAAGATACATTAGCTGCACACTGTATTCATCTTTTGCCATCTAGTGAATATACAATGTATTATTTAATCTTAATCCTTTGTTTTATCTGTAGATTGTATAGGTAAACTTTCAATTTTTGAGCAGGCAAGTCAGGGAAGACATTAGACATCTGATTAGTTAAGTCTGAAGGTTGATCTCACTTCTGTGTGGTTTCCTTTTTTGTTTTCCAGCATGAGAACTTTGTGAAAAAATCAGGTTTGGGCCAGTACTCAGTGCTGAGTGTTACTAATTTAATGGGAAATTAGAGAAGTGAAAAGAAAACTGGTGACACATAAAAAGCCTTTGCTGTTATTTAGCACAGCCGTAGCCTTGCATCTTTCAAACGTCGTCGTGGCTAAAAATGCAATGCTTGAACAATTGAACCATGCCAGTATAGCAAGGCCGTCTCTCATCTTCACCTGTCTTCACAGTCTAGTGAAGCATATTAGCATCCAGAGTGATTCATCTCCCAGAACAAAAGGGGTGAGGGAGCAGAGTGACTGCACGAAAAGAGGTTACTTGGAATTGTTTGCAGATGTGCAAAGTAAGGAGTGCTGAGAGATCAGAGGCTGCTGTTTAAAACAGAGCAGGGGCACTGGTAAAGGAGGTGCGCCAATAAAGGAGCATACAGAACTTGAATAGTGAGACGGGTGCAAAGCCCTGATGTGAGCTGGAAGAGAGAATGTAAGTCACAAATAGCCAGCCTGACACAGACCTTGAAATAGAAGGGGATTTAAAATATGTACATAGGACACTCTTGGAGGGGAGTAACAGGCACAACAGTGAGATACTTCTCTGCAAGAAATGAAATGTGTCGCTCCGAAGTTGCAGAAGCCTGTACTTGAGCTATCAGAAAGATTACTTAGCATTAGTTTTCTGTTTTGACGGAAGCGCTGCAGAATCACAGAATGGCTCAGGTTGGAAGGGACACCAAGGATCCTTAAGGATCCTTGGCCAGGACCTCACCACCCTCTCAGTGAAAAGCCTTCCTCTGACATCTAATCTTAACCTTCCCTCCTTTAATTTAAAACCATCCCTCCTTGTCCTAGCACTATGTATATCTGTTCATATATCAACTTGTCAAAAGTGATTTCTCTCTTTATAAACTCTCTTTAAATATTGTAAGGCTGCAATGAGGTCCTCCTGCAGCCTTCTCTTTTCCAGGCTGAACAAGCCCAGTTGACTCAGCCTGTCTTCACAAGAGAGGTGCTGCAGCCCTCTGATCATCTTCGTGGCCCTCTTCTGAACCCTCTCCAAAAGCTCCACATCTATCCCTTGGCTGGGGCCTCGCACAGTTGTAGTACTCCAGCTATGAGAGTAGTGTAGAGAGGGACAGTCATGTCTCTCTCCCTTCTGGCCATTCCTCCTCTAATGCAGCTCAGGATACCATTGGCTTTCTTGTCTGCCAGCACACACCTCTGGCTCATGTTAAGTTTTTCACCGTCAAGGACCCCTGAGTCCTTCTCAGCAGGGCTGTTCTCAAGTTCTCCCACTTTGCATACATATTTGGGGTCACCTCTACCCATGTGCATAGCAGGCTGAGATCCATCCTTATTTCTGCTTGATGCTAGGCACAGTGGAAGATGGTCCTTTAGCCAAATATCTCAGAACATGAATAGGACAAAGGAAAGGAGAGAGAGTGTTCCTGCTTTGATCTAGTTTAAAGAATCGGAATAGGTGATTGTTTCAGGGTACATTTGGATCCGAGGATGTCTCAGGAGCAGAGGCTAGCAAACTAAGCACTCAGAGCAGCACAGAGGGTTACAAGTGTTCATCAACATATGCACACTCATACACACACAGCCATCTATCTTTAGATAATCCCCTTAAATAGGAGGCAGAAACTCCCTAAGCAAGTGCATTATTACTTATCCACCCTTGAGAGATGGTAAACTGCTGAAAAGGAGGGAGGGAACATGCCAGTGGTAGATGTGATAGGTAGTGCCAGCAGGGTGCCCCTGCTTCTAAGTGCACTTCTCCTCTCTCCTACCACAGCCTCTCTCCTGCTTTCTTTCTCCCCAGGATCTGCAGGGCTTTTTTTCAATTGCACACTGTACCTGCATGGCCAGTGTGTGATACAGAGCCCAAAGTGGAGCACCTGATTGCAAAACAAGTCTTGGCATAAACAAGATAAACTACCAAGGTCAGCTCTCTCTACAAAACAAGATATTTGCAGCTACAGCAAATAAAACTGTGCCCATAAAACTGTCAGAATACTTTGTTCCAGCCCAGGATCATTCATCAGTCAGGGGCTTTAGGTCCCCAACACAGTGATTTCCCCAACTTGTGTGCTGTATTCTAATGTGTATAACAGAACTAGAAATTAAACTCTGCTCAGAAGAGCATAACACTTGTAACTAAATGTTTGGATTTGTACTTTAATGACTTAGGGAACCAGAGATAGCTGTGTTGACAGTGTATGGAACACTGATGAATCATTCCGATTTCACATTTCAATGCAATACTTTGCTTTTTTGACATTAATAACACATACGGTTTTTAATTGTATTCAGGTATTATCACGCAAGATTGAAACAGTCTTTAAGAAGATGAATATTTACAATACAATACATGTAGAATAGCTACCACTGATGGCTTAGATCCTTAGTGGTCTTTGTGGCCTACATCAAGCTCCTTAATGAGGGGAGAAATTAAACAGACTACCTTTTCCCCTCCTTCCTTTCTTACTTGCTGTTTAATACCTACTGCCTCAAAGAAAAAGGGAAGATTTAACTTGCTCTCAACATTATTGTTTTTTGTTTGTTTGTTTGTTTTTAGTATCAAGACTTGTTCTGGTTTCTTTTCTATTTATTCTACATAATCATTCTGTTCCTAATAGATATCCTTCTTGCTTTTCCTGTATGCATATCCTTTATTTTGCAGATTTTCCTGTTTGCATGTGTTTTTCTGTACTATCTATGTGCCACTGTTGCATTAGTTTCTGTTTGCTCCTTTGCAATTGTGTTCTTCTGGTTATTTGATTTACAAAATGCTTTCACATTTTCACAGGTTAGAAGTGCTGTTTGAAGTGTTGAAGTGCTACAGGATTCTTATGCACTCTCACCACTTACTCTGTTCCAGAGAACTTGAATTTATTGTCAGTGCAAAGAAATATTATGTGGTACTTGAAAAGGTGAAGGTATATTTGCTATGCATAGAAGCATGTGCTTGACAGCCTTGTAGTGTTTGTTTCTAGCTTTGAGCTGGCATTCTGGTGTTAACACTGAGAGTACACCTGAGCCACAGCAGCTGTTACCTGGTCAAAAAACAATCATAAAGAAGTTAGGGGCAAGCAAGGTGACCAGAGAAAATGGAAAGCAACCAAGATACGAGCTATATCATTGCCAAGTATTCTTAGAGAGCTGGGTAGTCCTTCAGCTGCTGATGTAGGATATAATTCATTGTAAACAGCACTGTGTTGTATCTGTGCAGCATGTAGCCTGTTGCTGACTATGAACCGTGTTATAAAAGTACATGAATGGAAGACAGTCTCCTACAAAAAAACTAAAAATATTTTCATGTAACAAATATCAACTGCATATATTAGAATTTGTTTTGATATCTCTGTTCAGTTGCACAGTTTATGTCATCATTCAGTGGTGGTATTCTCTAACTGCTACATGCACAAGTATTTCTAAATGCAAAATTTCAAATTTACCACAAATTATAGATAACCTAATTATAAGAACATTCAAAATTCAGGCTCCAGGTTGTGTGGAATTGGTCTAGGTTAATAAGAATCCACAGCCTCTCTGGGCAGCTGTGCCATGGCCTCACCACCCTGATGGTCAAGACTTTTTTTCTAATATCTAACCAGATCTACTCTCTTTTAAAACAGCCTTTCTCCTGCTACTACACACTCCAACAAATAGTCTCTGTCCATCTTTTTTTTTCCTGTAAACTTTCTTTGCAAGTACATTGAGGCCACTTGCAAGGTCTCTCCAGAGCCTTCTGTAGTCTGAGCAACCCCTACTCTTCCAGCCTATCTTCAATAGAAACAGAATGTTCAGTGTTGGAAGGGACCCTTAAAAATCATCTGTGACATTACTTGTTGCTTATTCTTTTTAGTGTGTCCTACCTGTCCTTGGTTTTATTCTTATGCAAGTAACACAAATGTGTGTCGCAATTTATGAGTTGCTATTTAATATATGATATCATATATTTGAGTAAATTAACATGTTAATCTCCTACCTCCTTGTGATACCAGCTGTGAAAAGCTTGTTGAAATAAAAGTGGAGCTCAAGCAGAGAATTTTCTTTTTTCAAATGAGAGCATTATATACAATAAGCTTTTTCATTACTTTTAAAACTTCCTAATAGGCCATTGAGGGTAAAATGAATTTCTATATTTCAGAATTAAAGTAAATCATATTTTGAAATGGAGTAAAAAATATGTGACAAGCATCACCATTTCGTGTTTTTTTCTCCCCAATGTCACAGTCCCATAATAATTATTTTTACACAATAGAGGATCTGCTTCTTGTGTGACAGGGACTCCCATATGTGTAAAAAGATTTTCAAGAGAAGTTTGAGATAGCTTTGAACTGGGTATTTTTTAATTTTTTAAATATATATATATTTGAAACATGGAGTAGCTCTAGAAGTTAGTTATCTGAAAGAAGGGATTCCTTTGCTGAGATATTAAAATATGACACTTGAGGGATACCTTGAATCACTACTAGACTTGGAGTCTGATAAAAATAGTTGGAGAACTATTGAGAAAGATCATCTGGTGGCCTATTAGGAAGGGATTGTGAGTACAAATCTGTAACTGATTTAAGTTAGACCTAGATGTAAATCTAACAATAAAATTCAAATAATCAGTATGATTTCTAAGTAAGATGACAATGGATATGTCATATTAAGTAGAATTGTTTTAAATAAGAGTAGTAGTTAAAAGTAAGTCCATTAATTGTCAATAAATTTACTTACCTTACAAAAAAGAAGTCCTTTGCTCTGTAACCCAGATGAGATCTTTGTTTTCTTGCTATCTTACACCAGCTAAGCAGGTTCTCCTGGCATTTAAAAGTATATTTAGTGAAAGAGCTGAACAGTTTTCAAATCCTTTCTTTTTGTCAAATCTTATATTTCATCTTGATTACATTTGAAACTGAACTTTCTGGTAATGAAATACAAGCTTAACAGAAAGAATAGCACAATCCATGCTGAAATGGAAGGCTAGGAGGTTAAGTTTAAAAGGAAAAGGAGCCTGGGTTTCTGAATAAGTCAGGTAAGTGTTAGAAAAGTTTGTCAAGAGCTGTCTTTTTTAACCTCTGTGTATCTTTAGCTGAACTTCTTTGTTCTTGTTCATATTTTTTAGAGTATTCATTTTCAGAAAGTGACTTTACTACCCTATTTTCTGAAACTGAAATAAGCCTGTGGGTTTGAATAGCTTTCAAACTGATCCATGGTCTAGGAAGCCATGAAAGAGAATGTGGAATCTTACTGTCTTCTTTCGGCTCTGTGTGATTGAGAAAAAAAGTATGTGATTTCCTTTGGAAAATCTTGAAATACAGAAGTGTGGGTCATATAGCACCTATTCCAAGACAGGAATTGTAGCTGAATGTTTGAGAGGTAACAAATGCCCTTTCAGAAACCAATATCTTTTTTTGACTACCTGCTCTTTCATAGTTACTGTCTAACTCAGAGTATTCCTTCTGACTTTGATGTGCTGCTTCAGCAAAGCCAGCTGACTGACTGTATATGCATTTTCAACCAGAAGTGGATTTTTCTCTTCAGAAATGTATCTTGGAATAACAAGAAATTTGTTCACTTAAGCTTTGAAATACGTAAGACATATTTTCTATAGTCTTCTATCTTCTGCAGTAAGTATTGTACCCATATTACATCTTCAGCATAATGAATTGACTTTTGGTACTCAGAAGTCCAGCACTAAAACATCTGACAGCAGTTTCTTACAGTGATGATACAACAACACCCATCTTCCTTGCAATGGCAACCTGAGATTGATGTTCTGTTTTATTTAGCAAACCCACAAGCTTAATAAATAGCTTTTGCTTTTTTAATAAAATGATTATTTTTAGGGAATAAAAAGTCTATTTAAACCAAAGTCTATATGATTTATTACATCATAAGTACTTTATTTATAAAGTAATCTGTTTCTTTCATAATACAAGAGCTCTTATTTGAAACCTGGAATGTTTCTGTGAAATTATTAGCCCTGAAGATGTGAAGAATGTGTGAGATACGGAGCTGAAACTGAAGAATGAAGTATTTCATATAGTAAATGTGAAACTGGTTTGCATGATAATTTTCAATCAATCTTTGGTCAAAAGTTATTAGTAAAATCATAAGACTTTCAAAGGTACTGTGTTAAAATGTGAAGATGGAATTCTGTTTCAAGTAAAAATGTGGGAACTTCTCTGAGTGCCTCATTTTGCATCATAAAAAATGTAAATGAACTGAAACAAAGAACAAACAAAAAAGAACAGCCTGTAAACATTGATAGTCAAATATTATTTCTTGAGGGAACAGAAAGTTGGGTATTTAAACAAATTTTATGGGAAAATAATTAGATAAAACAGTTACAATATAATCAGTAATACATTAAATGCTATTAAATGCTATTGAAGGTAACAAAAAAAAAACATTTTAAATGCAGTTTTCATTAAGTTTAAGAAAAACTAAAAGAGTGAAGGATAAAAGTAACAGGAACAAATCAGAAAGATATGCAATTGATCTCTCTCCTCCTCCCGTTTTCCTCTCTTTCCATTTCTTCCTCATTTCCTTTCCCTCCTCCTTCCCTTCCCACCTTTCTCAGTGCTTAATCACAAAGGTCTTACAGCACTTATTTTAAAGAATATGCTTAAGGTGTAAACAGTGTCTTTAATAACCACCGTTGAAGTAAAAATCAAGAAAATATTGATCTGTTTTGGTAACAAAAATCTTTCTATTCATGAACCAAACAAACACATAATACAATCTGCAACTCCCTTATATATTATTTTTATGATCTTGTCAATGTGCCAAGTCATCTGTCAAGTTTTAGAACTGTAACGTGTTAATGCTTCATTTTAAGCACATAGCAAATTTTGTCACCAAACAATGAGTTCTGATGTTGATAGTGTTTCCAGTATTGCGTAGGATTTTCTTTAAGGAAGAATAAATAGCCCTTAACCAGATGATCTTTGCTATCTGTGGTATTTATTATGTATCTTCCAAAAATCAGTGATTGCTAAGGTAGAGATTTCCCTTGGTACTAGAAAGAATGTGGTCAAGCAGACAAATTTTAGTGATCAGTATTAAAAGCCATTTCTTTAGTGTAAATGGTGCTAGAATTATTCATCTTCAGTTAAGCAAGTGTCCTACATGCAATTCAGTTGTCCTAGGACAACCCATTAATCATCATGCAGTAAGACAACGGAATGTCTTTTAGACTCTTGACTTCATTTTTTGGTAAGGTAGTTACCAAGTGCATTGTCTAGATGTCTGCAGACTTTGTCTAGAGGATGCTTTCACCATTAGCACAAGCCATATTTTTCACTTTCACCTTCATTCATTTCCTTTTTTCTAGAAGACTTTGGAGACTTTCTTTCTTCCCCTTCTCCCCAAGACCTCCTGCAGACACAAATCTATAAGAGCAAAGGTTATCTACACAGAAAGTGGTAGCTGCTGTCACTGTATATTGGAATCAGGACCTCGCTTTGTGTCTTACGATCCTTACACGAGGACTTATGCTTGTCAGACTTCTTTGTGAATTATCTACCTTATCTTCCTCCTGGCATCTAAGTGCACAGGGTCATCACCTTCCACATGTTCCAGCATACAGCACAACTGCGTGATTACTGAACAATACCTAATATTTTTATTCTTTGCGTCTTATATTTGATTACAAATTCTGAGTAACTTCAGCAGAATCAATTACAGTTGCATATTGTAATTTCTTTTTTATTTTTAATTTTTAAAATTTTCCTGAAACTTAGAACTAGTTTTCTCTGAGTCTTCTACTCCTTTACAAAACACATCTGAAATCAGCAGGAGTGTGAGCCTGGGCTAATGGTGAGAGAATGAAACGCACAGACGTAGCAGTTACAGGAGCCCCATTTTCTTTGGAAACTAAACTTAAAAGCAAGAACATAAAAAAAGACTGAAGAATAGGTGGTGAGAAAACAATAAATATATTACATTGAAACAAATTTAATATAGAAAAAAGATTTAGGAAATAACTTATTTTTCCCTTGGATTCACAATGTGTGTTTTAAGAAATAAATGACTATGGACAATGAGGAAGACAATCTTTTTATAGGAGAGGGATCATTGTTGTCACTTCTGGTAAGGTAAAAGACCCTTTTCTGAAAGACAAGGGAAACAGATGTCTTTAAGATTACTCAGTCTTGTCCGCTGGCCTCATACTGTTGCACGTAACAAAACATTCTCGGCTAAAGCACTATACCTCTGCTAGGCTTCATCATAAATTTGATGGTATACTTGGAATAAGAGAAGTGTAGGTTTCTTACAAATTCCAAGATGGAAATTTTGTGTTTGAGTCTGATTTGATCTATTGGCAATTTTTAAGAGAAACTAAGAAGCCTGATGTTTTTGTTGCATACTCCTAGACACTGAGTATGGATGGAGGGATGCAAGCAGTTGCATTTTATTCAGAGAAGGCTTTCTGTTTTAAGCTTGGAAATAGCCAACACAATATAGATCTAGATCCAGTTGAAAAGGTAAAACAAAGTAGAATGTTAGTACCCTTGTTAATTTATTTACAAAGGATACAGAAGCTTAATGGTGTTTATGAAGTTGAAAGTTACAGGTGATACGACTTCATTATTCCTTAGTACATTACTGAGCAGTAAGTAGTATGACATGAAGCCTTGAGAAACTGTTATACAAGCAAGAAATAATTCAAAATTTTGGTTTAAGAAATGAAGCATCAAAAAGAAATAAAAAGAAAAAAATAAAGAACAAAGAATTTTAATGAAATCTCATATCCTGTTATCAGTTCAACTTCTTTATTACTATATACAGAATTTATTAAGAAACTTTAGTAATATTATTGGGGAAAAAAAATCCATTATATTTATACTGCTAAATAAGCCTTAAAGATCATAACTATAAGCTTCTCTATTGAGTATTTCTGTACCTCATTTTTATAAAATCGGCATTTTTGAACCTTCTACTGTAAATTGAGAAATATTAGGAGAAAACAGGATGTCCAGGAGTGACGGGAATGAAATGCAGCCCACCTTTTAAAAGCTGTGGTCACAGACATTTTTTGTAATCCTCTTTAAATATAATACTTTCATTGGAAGACTATTGCCAGTAAAAAAATTTAACAACTGTATTCTGAACTGTAAGACCTCAAAGGTCTTGAAATTTCTTTCCTTTAAATAACATTGTCCTCAAAGAGCATTGTGCTAGCATGGGGGATTTTGAAATAAACCAGAAGAGAAAAGGCTTTTATGGCAAGCAAAGAAGTATCTAGTATGTATTTGCAAAGTTTTTAATGGAGAATGGTGTATGTTGGGTTCTTTACCAAGGTGTTAAGAGAGTAGTTCTTTCAGTATGGTCCTTATAAATCTGAACAATTTTAGACATCAATTACAAGCAGGATAGCAAGACTATAGCAGTTGGTTTTGGAAGTATAGCTACAAGGGATTTAGGGATTTATAAAGTACTGCCTCTTCTTTCTGTGCTTGTAAATGAAAGAAAGTGAGGAAATTCACACACTATTGCTAAATAGCATCTCCTATTGCCACAAACAAAAAGACAATTCTGCAGTAGATGCACCATTATTCTCACATATAGTAGCTTCCTTTCACTTTTGTACTTCTGGAAGAAACACCATGCAGTGTTTCTGGGTAAAATAGGCCTTATGCCATTTCTGAAGAAGGAGACATGACACCAGTTTTGTTCTTTTTTTAAACTTACTGGATATAATGGAGTTACTGACATTAAAGAGTTATGTGAGCAGTAGCATCTTTCACCAGAATGCCAGAAAAATGTGGAAAAGAAGTCAGACTTGTGTAAAGACAGCTTTTGTCACAATCGTGGTTTTAGTCACTGTGAAGACTAGTAAGATGAGGAATGCCACCAACTTTTTTCATCTAGGCTGTGTACTATCTGTGGGTTTCTTGCCCAAAAATGGCTGGTCGATACGTGTTGAATCTTGCATACTATATGATGTGTGACTCCAGCTTTGGGTAATAGCTTCTCAGAAAATGACCATTTCTTCTTTTCTGAAGATTATAAAGTTATGTACTGCTTTATTCCTTTTATTTTTTTGACATAACTTCTCAGGAGCTTCTTTGCATCTCCAGACAAAGCATGCAGACAAAGTCATAAGGAGAAAACTTGTAGATCTTACTTCTAATTTTTTTGCATGCACAGGATATCTAGGAAACAGGCCAAATCATCATAGTTTGGAGAATCCACAAATATTATAAATAATAACATACCATTTTTGTCTGAAATCACATTAGCTGATTCTGTGTATAGGAAGATTTCTACAAGAGTTACTTATCTAGTCTGTTTTCAAGGTTTTAGACAGCAGTTATCGTTTGGTGGCTGACGTAACTGTCTTCGATCAGAGAACTGCAGTCTCAGGTTACTCCTTTAGATACAAAACAAACTGAGGATTGAGTTTCTTCAATCTTGCTTGGTATGGTACGTCCTAATCCCACTTTCTTATTTGTCATCTTTTATAATGGCAGAATCAGAATGTGTCCAACATGATTCCAAATTTAATTATAGAAACTGAGAATATCTCTTAGAAAAATGCATGGGAAAATGTGTTATATATAGTTATATATAGTTAAAACTAGAGAATATAAAATTAAAATTTAAGTATAAAATGTCTGCAGGACAAACATTATTAAATGTTTTTACTCAAAAATTCTTCAAAGTTACTTGTGGCATTCCAAATAACATCTAAAAACTGCCCACATGAATGCTACTTTTGGCATGCATTCAATGTGGTTTTTTTTTTTTTTTTTTTTGGAACTAGATGGTAATACTTTTATAAAAGTTGGTAATACTTTTATAAGGTATTACTTTTATAAAAGTATAAAACTTTTATAAAAGTTTGCTCTGGCAAAGTCTGAAAAATAGGTGAATTTGTATAGGTAACTGGAAAGTATAGACTTTCTGTGTCTGATTATTAACAGAATCTAAAATGATTTGTTTTTTTATAAATAGAAATTTTTATTTTTTCCTTTTTTACTTTTTGTTTGTTTTGTTTTAGACTGATAAAATTTCAGACGTATTTTTACCATGGTGAATTGAACAAAAAGCTTTAACAGTGTCACAATGGAGCTCCAGAAATTCTGATTTTTAAATATATTCCCTGTGTAAGTCCTATGTAGTGTCCAAAAAAAACCTTAAAAAATTTAGTGATGCTGAGTCCAGAGCAGTAGAAATTTCACAGTGAATATTATCTTGAGCCATTGCCATCTCTACTGCTGCCTGCTGTGCAATTGCAGATGACTTCTTCTGTGCTGTAAAATGGCTGGGAACAGTTGTGCAACTAAAGATAGATAAGGAAAGTCATTGTTAAGATGATGCTTTGAAAATGTAAGTTCAGTGATGAAAAATCTCCTCAATTCTCTCATCCCATTTAGTTTTACAAGGATACCAGGGCAATAAGACTATCTCCTGTCAGATTAAAAGCAGTATCAAGAAAAAATGCTCCAATGCTTTGGCTAGCCATGTGTACTTTCAGTGCTTTGGTTTGAAATGTCATTGTTTACAAATCAGATTTACATTGATAAACTCTTTTTAAACTAATGTTAATGGCAACAGTTTTATTTTCCTGGACATATGCAGAATGAGATCTCTAAGTGTAAAAGTTATGAAATAAAGTTTTCAAATAATTAAGCTGTCAGTAAAGTAAATATCCAGAAAGTTTGATTGCCAGAGTGTTTTGTTGCCCAAAGCCGAAGTGCAGTGCATTATGTGTGGGGAAAGTGAAAGTTACAAAATGAATAAGTGTATTACATAATAGTTTCTAAATACTTTATATGTGCAATTTTTTATTTAAATTTAGAAGTATAAATAGTTATTTAAAAGTTACCTTGAAATACACTGAGGATAGTACTTAAACTATTTGGAGACATATAAGAGCTAAAAAAATACACTGGCATTAACCAAATGAAATTAATGACATGTCTTGGGCTTTTGTTTAACTCTTGAATGACTTTTCAAAGACTGAATTGAAGAGTTGTAGTATAATTAGATTCAGCTTCATTTCAAAACGAGTTCTTCAAACAAAGCAGTACTATCCTACCATTTCTTTATTCACTGAGGGGTTTTGTCTGTGCGTATATGTGGGTTACGGTAAATAACAGAATTTAGGATGCAACTAAAACAAGCAATCTAAACTCTAATACTGTATTTTGATTTACTTTTTTATTAATCTCTCCAGGTTATGTGTAACTAGAACAAAAATGGCTGCCTGACACTCTGGGTGACTGATCTGTACCTTGAGATCTGAAACCTAGTTGAAGTCAGAACTGAAGTGCTGCAGAGAAATAAAAGGAAGACCAGTACTGAGTATTTGTCAGTAGAAAAGCCTGTCAACATTTACAAAGTTGGTAGAAGTGTTGGAACGGTTTTTTATGCTGTAGAAGTGATCTGGTAATGTTTTACTAGTAATAAAAGATTCATCAGTTAAGCTTAAAAGTAATAGGCTTTATGCCATAAAGTGGGAGTCGTATAGCAGGCTATCTACTTAGCTGCATTTTTACATATGGCTTGTTCTGAAGGCAGGAGTTGCCACTACTCAAGTGCTCAAGGCCTTTAACTTGGATTTGTTGAACCTTTTGAGGTTTACCTGGTTGAGCCTGTCTAGGTGTCTCTGGATGTCTCTGTAGGGTTATGTCTCTCTGGGTTGGTGGTCAGCTTTGGCAGAAGCCCCATCTCATCAGGCAGAGAGCACAGGGCCTTGGCTCCAGTTGCTCTGAGTATTCAAGTTGTCTTCTGAAGGAGTTAGCTACTGACCACTTAAAGCAGTATTCGAAAATTGGTTCATCAAATGCTGCTTTTTCCCGCGTGAACCAAAACTGAAAGAAATAATTCCCTTGCTTTGACAAGTGAACTGAAAATGTATGACATGTAAGTCTTACAGGAATGCATACATGAAAACTAGGCTGTCATGTTTACAAGGTGATTTATCTCATATGATGAATTTTTTAAGCAGTAAGTGGTCTGTAAACTGTACTGTATATTTCTATGAAACTTAAGTCATGTAATGAAAAAATAAGGAACAAATTATATTAATTTTTGATTGTATAGCTATTATATATATATTATAGCTATATATCTTAAAATAAAAACAGCCTATAAAGAAGAAAGCTTCTATTCCAGTTGATATTAAAATAACTGACTTTTTAAAAATGAAAAATGGAAGATGTAAAAAAAAGGTCTTTTTTTTACAGGTACATCTCTCTGTAGAACTGCCCTCTGAAGCAGATGTAAGGTTTACTATTCAACAGTAGTTTTAAATTTCCTGCCTACATGCTTCCCCTACTAATGTAAGAGTTTCAGAGCAGCAAAACATTGTAAACTTTGATATTGCGATTTTTTTTTCCTTATTTAACTGATTTTCTGTATGTGTTTTACAGATTCTGAATATGGAGTGGGGAGGAGAGTATTCTCTTGATTCTTCCAATTTAGACTGTTTGTTAAATGTCCTCCCTGGAGAACTGGAATTTCAACAGATACTTAATGATCTTGATGAAAAAATAAAGAAGAATTCTTCAAGGTAAAGAGAATGTTATTTCTATCCAAAATCTTAGTGAAAGTACTTACATTTAGGAAGAAATGCACCTTTTCTTTCTTCTCCAGTTGCAAGTTAAAATTCTTATAATTGTATCTATAGTAATTTGCGTTTTTCACTTGATCATTTAATAGTATTTAATACCATTTAATTTTTGTGCTATGGTCTTCCTCTGCGTGGTATTTTTAGCATCTGAATCATCTTAATCTTAGAAATTGTGGCAGTAGGTGTGATATTGGAAGAAGAAAATGTGTATTCCCATGGCAGTTAATAGTCCCTATTGCTATGAGAATTTTTATTCATTAAAAGCTAAAAAGTTCTATTAAAAATATTAAAATTTAATCCCATAGTGTCCATTAACAATTCTAATGAAAGTAGAAAATGCAAATATTCTTTAAATTTATTATTTCTTATATAATTCATTATTTTATCTATTTTAATTACATTCATGACGCAACAGAATTTTATAACTAGAATTTATTTTCAAATATGTTTATTTTTTCTATTTTTTAATAAAAAATAAATCTTTGTTACTTTTCACCGAAAAATGATTTAGATCATCTCTGTGTTACTGTTACATCATTCCAAGGTGACTGATTTTTAAGCTTTTTGTTTATATTATTACTATCTCATTTGTTTGTTTATTTGTTTAATTTTTTAGAGATGCATTGTGATGATAGTTATTCTAGGATAGCAATGAGAGTGAAGATCTGGGTAATATGCTTTGAGTTGTGGGCCACTGCACAGTACAATAGCCATTGAAGATAGTGAAATGCTGATATTCAGTGTTCAGTTTATGTCATAAAATAGTTATAGATGTTTCTGAATTATGGTGCTATGGGAAAAACTGGCATCAGCTTATTTGGCAAATGTGTAAACTGGATATTATCAGCTCTTCGACTAACAGATAACACTGATTTTGTCACTGTTGTCAGTCTGAGTGTTGGAGTGATTATTATCAAGATGAGTCTGTGGAAGGCTTGCCTTACTACCGTTTCCTTTTCAATATGTCTTAAGGGTGTGCTACTGGTTGAGAAAACGTCACTATCTGCTTATTTTTTGTAGTAATTTATATCAATTAGCATGACATGTTACATTTTACATTAAGATCACCACAGTGGAAATATATTCAGATGTTTAAGAAGGTTGATTGCCCCTTTCACAATTTCTGAATTATAGAATCATAGAATGGCTTGGGTTGGGCCCAACTTAGAGCCCACTCTTTTCTAGCCCACCAGGTTAGGGCCCAGGGCCCCTTAATTCAGGCCTTGAACACTTTCAGAGCTTCTCTGGGCAGCTTGTGCCATTGCCTTGCCATCCTCTGAGTGAGAGCTTTGCATTTCTGTTGAACTGACACTTAAGCTAGTTTTTTAAATTAATTTTTACAAGGAAAATCAGAACATTGCTCTGTTGTTACCAGGTGATATTTTGCTACCGTAATATGTCAGTTTCAGAAATGGAGAGGAGTTTAAAAGAAGATGGACAGCAGCTGATGTGACTTTTAAATTAAAAAGAGTATTTTTATTGCTAATATATTAGAGGTAGCATGGAATGAAATCATTTTCAAGTTACCATTGATCTTTATAAGTGGTATGATAACAGCAGCTCTATGTGTTACAATGATACAATTGGAATATGGTCTATTTTTCATCAGAAAGATTTATGATTTTATTATACCACAGAGAATAAACATAATAGTATACAGCATATATATATATTTAAAAATAAAACATTGTGCAAGAAATTGTGATCCAGAAGTGCATAAATCACTTGAATGCTCATTTATTGCCTTCCAACTGAATAGCTTTTATAAAATTGTATGACACAACAAATCAGATCTCCTTTTCAGTACTTTGAATTACTTTGGTATTTTTGAATTGTATAAGTTCTATTTAGGACTATAGCAAAGGGGGAAAAAAGCCCTGTGTGGGAAATTATTGTATTTCTATGTTTTAAGATAGTAAATGGTTCATGCATTCATTATTATTTATCCAAGCTCCTATTACACCTGAATTACTTTACAGCTTAACAGCAGTTTACCAAAGCAGGTGAATATGAACTCTCAAAACCACTGTGATTGCTGACCTGTTTTAAGTGCTAAGGTAGTGTCAGATTACTATAAGCATGAAGTTGTATTCATAATTTCATTAGGACTGACATTTATCTTCAGTATTTTCCCTCAGGTATGCTTTGACTTAATCCTTGTTTTCAGAAATGAATTTCAGAAAAGTTCCTGGATTTTTGTTTTCTAGCATAAGATACCTAAATGTTTGTAACAGTTGATTTGTTAGTAGTTCGCAGAACTAAACTTTTGGCTCATATTTATTACTGCTACTCAGAAAATAAGCTATGGGGTTTAAACCTAGGTTATCATGCAGACTTTAAATATGACTGTGGCCTAAGTCTTTTTAGCAGTTGATCTTCGTACAGTTTTCACTTTGCTGGGAGATTGACTCCTTTGTAGTGGTGATGAAGCAGGGCAGATTCTGTGAGGCTGTAGGTCACTGTGGTGCATTTTAAGTCATAATCAACCAAACAATTACTCTGATTTCACCAAAATTATTTACTAATAATTACATTTCCCCAATACAATGCAGACCATATCTTTCTGAGGCTTTTTACAAAGGCTTAATTTGACTTCAGTCTGATAAACTTCAGCCTGACTGTGTAATTAACAGTGAATTAGTCACCTGGGATTTCAGTGGTCTTTTATCATAGTATCCAGTGAGGACAAGATTAGTAAGTACTTAGAGGATTGCATCTTATCCCAGAACTGTTCTTGTAAAATTAATGTCAAAATGGTTCCTATCTAACCACTGCTAGGTACTAATGGCTAGAAAAGAGTAATAGAACTAAGAAGAGAATGTGATTGTCATGCTTTTATGACTTTTCTTATCGTTATTCTACATCATAATATCATGTAGTGCACTGAGAGTTAAAGAATTGATGCTCCAGTCCATGGGTTGTTGGTAGTTCTGGGTATACCTGCCTCAGAGAAGTACTATGTACCCCTTGAACTGTTCGCAGGTCTGTTTCCGTTTTCTGTTCAAAGGGAAAGATAAAGCTGTTAGCAGGTCGTGAGATCTCCCCTTTTCCCTTTCTGCTTGTCCCTGTGTGGACTCCCTGGCCACCTTGCCTTCAACATTAGAGTAAGGCCTTTCATTTTATTTTATTAGCTTAAATTCTAATTATGTTATTTTACACTGTGTTATCTTGCATTCCAGAGTATTACTTAGTAGGTTAACTTTCCTCCTGAGATAGCTCCTGCTGTTTTGTTTTTAGGCCCATCTCTCTGCCTTTTCCCCCTTTTCCTTTTCCCAGAGTGTGTGTCTCCCTGCTCTGTTATTCACAGAACCGGGCCGATCCGGCCCATAAACCATTGTCAGTGATTTTATTTGTATTCAGTTTGGGTTGTCTTTGTGCCTAATCACTGATTTCAGGCAGTTGTTTCTTATGTTTTTGCTAGCTATTTTTCTAGAAATTATAACAAGGAAAATGCTTATAGGAATGACACTGCTAAAAGATTCTCTGGAAATTCTCTTACTACTGAAAGTGCATGCAGGTCTTCTCTTGCAGATTTCCAATTGATATGATTGATTTTACTTGAAATACTATCAGCCAAGCTTCTCAAGAAATATAAATGACAATAACATAGAAGTATGGAGTTAGTGCTTCTATCTTCAGAAAATGATGGAAAGAATTAGTTCATTAATTTTAAAGCAAACTACCTGTTCTTAGTAAAATACATGTAAACTCTGATGCAAACAACAGATCTTAATGCATATGAAGCTTGTAAGTATAAGTAACATGAAGTTTAAAGATTATTTCAGCTTATAGCTGAGCAGTTTAAATTTAACCAATCTCAATGTCATTTTATGGCCGTTCTGTATTGTATACAAAGTAAATTGAAACAGTGCTCTTTAGGAATTGAAAGGAGTTAGATCATTCTTCAACTCACTGACAGTAATCGTAGGTAATGGAGAATGATGGATGGTGATAGCAGCCCTCATTGGTACTATGTTCTTCAAAATGTTTTATTGGTGCATACATCTGTTCTGTTATAGCACTCGGTTTGTAACTGAATGGTCCCCCTGTTTGTTGCTGTGGTCATATCACAAGCAGCATCTGCACACGATTAGTAAAAACTGTTAATAATAGGAGCATCTGGCAGTTCTTAAGCTGAGACTTTTTCTCTGCAATGTAAATACTTACAAATGATTTCAGTGTGCAACTCCAGAAAAATACTCCTAATGTGGACACAGGTTACATCACAGAACTTGGCTTAGATTGTTAAAAATTACCCTCAGCTGTAAGGATAAATCATTTTAGTGAAATCACATTTTCACTGCCATAATTTAGTGGTCTTCTATGATGGACCGACCACGTTGTTGAATGAAGGGAAGACAACTGATCTACCTGGACTTCTTTAACATGATACCCCATCATAACGTTATCTCTACATTAGAGAGTTATGGATTTGAAGGGTGGACCATGTGGTCAATAAGGAATTTGTTGGAAGGTCACAGCCAGAGGGTTATGGGTCCTAGCCAGAGCATTGTGGTCAGTGGCTTTATGACCATGTGGAGGCTGGTGATGAGTGGTGATCCTTAAGGGTCTACCTTACCTTGTGGCTGGGACTCTTTAACATCTTTTATCAATGATACAGATGCTGGGTTCAGGAAACTTGCTCCTGGCAGCAAGCTGAGCAGTGTAGTTGATAAAGCAGAAGGAAGAGATGCTTTCCTGAGGGACTTTGATAAACTCGGAAGGTGGGCGCTTGTGAAGGTGAGGTTCAACAAAACAAAGCACCGGATTTTGCACTTGAGTCAGGGTAATCCCAGGTACATATACAGGCTGAGAGAAGAATTCCTTGGGAGTAGCCCAGCTGAGAAGGGCTTAGGGGTCCTCATTGATGAAAAACTTAACAATAGCTAGCAGTATGTCCTGGTTCTATCATTGCATACTGATTATCTGGGGACTTCGTCTGGATTTGTGCCTGTTTGTTCAAAAAAAAAAAAAAAAAAAAAGAAACCAAAGAACAGAGATTATTTAAATAAAATTTGAATAAAATTAAAATTTGAATTAAAATATAATTTCAGTTAACTTACAGTGAAAAGGAATTATTTGGAAAAAAAAAAAAAAAGAATGTATCCTTCTTCAAATTGTAATTGTAAGAATATGATTTATTACGTGCATTAAGCACATTTTTGACATCAAGATCCTGTATTTGCTTTATATTTTTTAAAAACTTCAGCAAATTTTGAAAACAGACTCATTTTCTACACTGATAGTAAATTGTAAAGCTTTAGATACTGGCTTGTACATTGAAGATAAATTTAATCATATTTGGAAGAAGTCTTCTGTTTAAATTAATTGCTTTCTAAACTCAGATAATATGCATAAAATCTGTATTTTTCTTCAGAAGTAACCAAATTCCTTAATATTTTCTTTAATAATTTAGTTAATTTGAAGGAGTAAGCTTCCATAATTAATTACGTTTATATAATACTATATATTGACAAAAAACTTAAGAAATATCAATATTTTTGAGATCATATTTAGCTACAGTATGGTGTAAGTAAACAGTATGAAAATATTTTTATTCCATGGAAAACACTTCTAGTGCAAGCAGCTTGTTTACTTTATTGAGATATAAGGATTAAACCAGATGATTAGAGTTATCGTGGTTTGTACTACTGGGCCCAGTGAAATTTACCCACCAAATCCCCATATCGGTCTTAGGAAAAATTACTAAAATGTCTGGTATTGTGAAGGCAGTAGCTTTTTCAAAGTCCATAGTTTCTGAAAGGTGAGAATAAAAATTGGTTCTTAACTGAAGCACATTGGCAGAGACCAACAACAGTAGTGCCTTCTACAGCACACATTGGTGTCTCCTGTTGGGTGTGATTGAATGAGACATCTCAGCATGCCTCAATAATCAAAAAAATGCCTTAGTTTTTGTCCCAGGAGTCAAGGTGTATAAGCAAGGCGTTTTGCTTCGTTGCCCTGAGAAGGTGTTTCACTAGTTCAAAAAGAGAAATGTGGATTTTCATTTGACATATATTTATGCATAGAACAATTATAACCATAATTCATAGTAAATACAATTAAACATGGAAAAACAAGCTGCTCAAAATATGAGAAGTTCTGCACAGATGTGCACGGGAACTTCTTCACAGTGCAGTGATGGAGCACTGGAGCTGCACACAGAGGTGGTGGTGTCTCCTTCTCCGGAGACGTTCAAGACCTGCCTGGACACCGAGTTGTGCAACCTGGTTTAGGGGGCTGCTTTGGACTCAGTGAGTTCACTTCCAGCCCCCACAGTTATGTGAAAATGCACAGCTAATTGTGGTGACTATTGAAAAGGGTGTTTTGTATCTGAGATTTTTTTTCTATCAAACACTGTTCTCTTTGTATCTGCTGTAGTTTCCATGGGAATAAATAGGAGGCAATACTTTTGGATTAATCAATGGGTAATGAGCAAAATGGCTTTTCATCTTGTTACAATTTCATATGGGTTATTAGTGTTTGAGGTTTTTTCTTTATTCATAATCACAGTGAATCACATTTTTATAAACATATGGAAAATGAATCTTTCTATCTAGAGAAGTTATTCTAAAGAATGTCCATACTTTAGTTAAGGAGACTAACTGAAGAAGTTGTAATTTTACTGCATTTGTTTTCAAAGTAAAGGTCTCTAAGCTGGTGTTTTTGGCCCTATTTGTACATTTTGATTCATTTCTCACTTTTGTATCTTTACTCTTCTCCCATCCTTTCCTCTTCTTCATCACCTCTTTTTTAATTTTCTTGACTTAGTTTGCCAAAAATATTCATTTTGCAGTATTAAGACAGCAGATGGAGAAAAACAAGCATATTTCATCTATATGAAACAAAAGGGCAAGTGACAGTACAATAGGCCTTCTTGTTTGGCTGATGTAACAAAAATAGCAGCATGATCAGAATTATTAAGCAATGAAATATCTGAAAACAGCTGAGTGATAACTAGTGGTGTTATTTCTACTATTATGGTAGTATAAAAAATACATTTTAATTTACATCAGCTCTTGTATCCTTTGCCAGATCTAAGAATATAAATGGTATAACTAGTATACTCCAAAATAAAATTACTTGTACTGAGAATTGCTTTTCACTGTAGTAAACCAAAATTCAGTCTTAAGCAATAGCTCTGTTTGTTTTAAACCTAGATCTGCATAGATCTAGGAAATATCACTGTTCTAATGGAAACTGTGCTAAACAGTTAACATTGCTTTTAAGGAAAGCACTTCTCAAATAGTATTAAGTTACTCTGGTGGTAAATGATATAGAGTGAGACTGTTTCTGGATTTTTCTATTTTGTTCTCTTTATGTATGTGCCCATAACAATGATAAGGAAATCTTTTCAGATACAAGGCTTGTGATTTTTACAATTGGAATCACAGTAATTACCATAACAACCACATGTCATTTCACAGTTAGGAATGTTAAGGTGTGGATCAGCTACTTGAAAACAAACAGTTTTCTTTCAAATATTCTAATAACAACAAGAAAAAAAAGACCTGATTTCTTAAGAGGAGTGACTCTAAAATTCTTTTCAGCACTTGCTGAGATGTGTCAATTGGTCTTCATGAAGTTGTTAAATATATCTGATGTATGATAAAAGAACCCCAGGCTGCTAGAAGCAAGCCTTTGTATATGGTAGCTGTTTCAATTTGTATGTGTTTCCTTAGCTAGTTAAGCATCAAGGAGCAGATCTCAACTTGAGCAATATCTTATTCAACAATTTCTTTTCTAGAAAGTAAAGATTATTTGAGAACTTTTCCAAATATATTTTAAGTTTCATGCTGGAAATTCAAGCCTCATTTTGTGAGAGTAATTTGTTAGAACTAGCATTACATGTTAATTTGAAATAGTTGTTCTTTTTCGAGATATGGAATATGTAGAACACATTTATTTCCAAATAATAATATTTTTTTTTCTTCCTTTCTAGCATGGAACAATGTCTTAAAGACCTGCAATCAGAAATAAATGAAATATGCACTGATGAAATACTACAAAGCACAAATGACTGCCTTCAGTGGTTAAACAACTGCAATTTTATTTCTCTCCGTCCTTCATCTACACAACATGGAGAGCTGATGGAGTTCCTTAGGACTCTGGTAAAAAAATTCTTAACTGAAGAGGTTAATGTTTGGAAAAGTTGGTGATAGTTTGCTCTTAGTTTTATGTCAGTCTTCACTATGGTGAATATAATTCAGGATTTTACAATAAGGTTTAGTACCATTTGCGTATGTTTCCTTCTGATAATGTCCTAAGTAATGTGGGACAAAGTATTTTTATTGATTATTCCACATGTTGGGCACTGCTAGGGCTGTGAAACAACATATGAAGTTACTGTCTACAGAAAGCCTGTTATGGCTTGTTCTTCACATGTATCAATATGAATTTCATCCTTCTGGTACAGGTTATTGCCCTTTACATATTATTTAAGAATCAACTTCCCATTTTTGATAATTTGAAATGTGGAAGCCAGTACAATTCCAGCAAGTGCAATTGAACTTAACTAGGAATTGCATTTCACTTCAGTGAGAAAAATTACGATTTTTGAAGGCATTTTTATTCAAAATTTGTATACAAAGTTAATCTTAGAATATATATGAGGAAGTAAATTTTTTTCTCTGAAAGAGTGGTCAGGCACTGGAATGGCCTGCCTAGGGAGGTGGTTGAGGCACCATCCCTAGCGCTGTTCAATAAGCATTTAGATGAGGTGCTAAGGGATTTGATTTAGTAGTTCAGTGGGTAGGGATGGTGATAGGAGGATGGTTGGACTAGATGGTCTTGTAGGTCCTTTCCAACCTAATGTATCTATGAATCTATAAATATTTTTTTTGAAAATTGAATTGACTAGTTAAGTGAAGGGTGTCAACTAAGTAAATAGCAGCCTGCACTTTTGTATATTAACTACATGTGTGTGTGACTGTATGGCATGCATATATTCAGGTGTCTAAATAAGTCTAAATCTTTTCCAGTGAATTATTCTAGATTGCTTCTTAGTCATGGTTTTGTTGAAGGACTGGAACATCTCTAGGCTAAGATTCACTGTAGTGGTAGAGGAAATCTGATTACAAGATGTGCAGTATTTTTTCCTTTGGGATTTCTTCTGGCTAAAAATTAAACTTCACCACATCACCTTGTTTATTGTGACTCATGAAAGTGTCTGTTGATCCATGAATCTCTTAGAATCCACTGAATGCATGATTTATAGCTGTGGATCATTTAAGATTTTTCAAGTTAGGAAGTTCTAGAAACACCAGGTCTTTCATATTCATGTGTCAAAGAAGTGATTTAGACCTTTTCTAGCACAAGTGATCCATTTGAATGTTGATGTTAATAATCATCCTGCTCAAGTGTGCCAGACTGCTACTTGTCATACCTGATCTAGGCAAAACGAGAGAATCCATTGCTGCCTTGCAAAGTTTTTTGTTACTCCTCTTAGTCTAGTGAGATCCTTACGTAATGCTCTTAGGAAAGGTGATGGCGGTGGTGCCTTACATACTGGGTCTGCACCCCTCATTCACCTTCTCTCAGGTCTGTTCAAACTGTAAACCTGAACACCAGGTGGCAGCATCTGTTTGGGATATTCCAAATTGTCCCCATCTAGAATGCCTTGAGTACATCATAGACAAAATTTGCTTTTTAGGTCTTCAGCTTCCCATGAATCATAGAATCATAGGGGTTGGAAGGGACCTCAAGAGATCATTGAGTCCAGCCCCCCTGCCAAAGCAGGCTCCCTACACTAGGTAGGGAACCAGAGTCTATGGACTTCTTGTTAGTCTGGCTGTGGGCTGTAGAGGTCAGTTAAACTTTGGGAATAGTTTTCTGATAGGCTGCTGAACAGAGAGTGATATGTGAGAAGCAATAAATATTAATGCTACACGGATTGTCAGGAGAACGACTGTGCAGCTTGGGAACAGAGACATCTCTGTTTCCAGACTCATAGCTTCTCAGATAACGCAGCATGTTGTGTAGATGGGACTACAGATGAAAAGTGTGTATGTATTAGCTCCTTCTGTGGGAATTTAGACTCACAGTAGATAATCCTTAGCTCCATAAACACGTGCATTGAACTGTTTTCAGTAGTATTCAGCATTAATGAGATTATTACGATTTGACCTTTCCTGTGTATTTCCATCCATTGAATTCATTACTCAGTTAACTTAATTAAAAGTTTGCAAGTAACAAATTAAGTAACATGCAATATATCTTCAATAAGATTAAGCTCATCCTGTATGTTTGTTATGTTAGGGATTTCACTTTTCAGCTGCTGGTTCCATATATGCAGTGGCTAATGAGCAGCATTTAGGTTTATTATCGGAGTGATATTTTCAAGCGTTGTAAACTCAGTGAAACGTAAGAGGATCTTCGTAAAGCCTAAGAGTATTCAATTATGTGACATTCCAACATTCTGTTTACTGTTTTGTAGTTCTCAATAACTTAAAGCCAAGTATGTATATGAACACATCTTCACTGAGATCACTTTCAACTAAACTAATGAGATTTTAAAAAATAAAGTCTTTTTAATATTGAATGTATATACTGACATAATTGGCACTAGTCTATCATAGGTAGTGGTCTACTATAAGGCAAAGTGCAAGTCTTTTCCTGTGTACTGTTGTCGCAGACTTTCTGTGCTCAGAAGAGCTTTTCACACTTCTCTAAAACTGCTCAATATCAATTTGAATCTTCTACTATTGCTTTTTCCCTTAAAGTTTTTAATCATCAAGAAAAAAAGTAGTTCAAAAAGTGAAAAACTGCTGTGACTGAAACAAGTAAAAAAATATATTTAAAAGTATCATTGAATTTTTGTACTAAATTTTGTCTTTTTTAATATTGATTCAAAACATTTATTGATAAAAGGCTAAAATGAACATTTTATGTTTCAGAACTATCGAAGTATTACCATACTCAAATATGATGTACTTTCAGAATGAGAAAGGAAATAAAACCAGTAATTCCCTGCAAATAGGATTAACTGATTGAGTAGTTCTGAGGGTGGAAGGTCATTGAAATTTGCCTTTCCAGCCTTGCTGTATATGGTGGAATTTGCCCACTTGATTCCCAAAACCCAGAGAATCAAGAGTGCAACGTATTTCGTTCAATTTTCTTGTATCTGCGTTGGGGAAACCTGTTGCTGTTTCTGGGCTGTTGGAGGACTGGGAATTGGTCTGTACAAATGATGGCCCAGAGGCTGTGGATGAAGCCAGCATGCTTACAGGGAAAAACTTGTTCAGTTTTTCACAAGTTTTCACTTATATTTCTTTAAGTGCATTATGGGCAGATTCTTTTGTGCTTAGAATAGACTTTCTCACAGATGTGAGCAGAGCCAGAGCACAGAAGGCAACAGTGTTTATTCTATAAATTTCTGTCTTAGTTTTATGATCAAAACCTGTTATTATCCCCGTAAATGTTAATTTTATACGATTTTCTTTCTGAGACATGGTGTGGACCAGAACAGACAGGCCCTATCAGCTGCCAAGGCTTATCTAGTCAACTATGGTTTTTCTAATCTTTCCTTTGAATTGTGGGTTAGAATTGACTAACAAAATGGGTTGAGGATATGACATGGGGAGAGAAATGTGAGATCATTGGAGTAGGTAGACAAAGAGATGGATTGAAGCATAAATACATAGGAAAACAGCCTTTGTTGTTTCTGTTGTTTATAGAGCAATTAGTTTCAGTCTGTTTGCTGGTAAGATAATTAGCAATGGAAGTAATTGGTACTGTAGCACAAAGCTGTTAATTTTACTAACAGAGTTAACAAAATATTTCTAAAATACTGTCTGATTTACTTTTGTTAGCAAAGCTTGCTGAAAAATGAGCAAAATCAAGAAGAAATGATTCTTCACTTCCTTCTGGATCTCTCTAGCCAGTGTGGTGTCTCATTTCCCTGTTCTCCAAGTGGGATGTCTTTTGATTTTACGTATTCTCTTCATGCCATTGAGGATGATTCAACTATGGATGTGAAATCTCTCTGGGATGATGTGAGACTGCATCTTCGACGATTTTTAGTAAACAGATTGCAAAGTCAAGAAGAGACAAATCCTAATGCCTCACAACAACAAGTGCAGTTTAAAACTCAGTGCATACAACAACTTCTGTTTCTTTATCCTGAATCAGAAGTCTTATCGAAGTACCAAAATATGCAGAGTAAGATGGTTCGTGATCTTCTACAGAACTGTGTTTTGTCTAGCTGTGGTGAAACAAATTTTGATAAGGTCGTTCATGGTTACCAAAGCTCCATGGCCACACTGTGCACAATAATAAAGGAGGATTTCTATATACTAAGTGGAATTATTGATCCTTCTTCATCACTGAAGTTTATTAATGAAACTTATCTGGATACTATCACTGAAGAAATAACAGTTCTTCTTGAAAGACTTTGTGAGCTGCAGTTCAAAGAAAATGCTCTGCACGTAGTTAAGACAAACAAGATTTCAAAGAAGCATAGGAGAACAGTTCATACTGTAGGTTAGTAGATATAATTTATGTTCATTGCAATTAGGTATTATTTTAATTATAGTATTTTTTTTCAATATGCCTGATTATTTCCTACGAAGAGAGAGGCCGAAGATTATTAATTCCAGCTTTATGTTTTAAATGAATTATTGCAGTTGAGGTATAGACCACATCAGAATTGTGGAAAAACATAACTTTAAAGTAAGGGAAAGTACTTGTTTATTTAGAAACCATGATATATTTCACTGGATAATGTTGTCATGCATTAATCTTTCTTTTCTTTTAATGCAGCTTATCCCATCTGCTGAAATATACCTTAGAATAAGAACGATTTAAACCAGATTTTCAAAAACATGAATTCTCTGCCACTTGTAAAATTCTGATTGGCAGAAGTTTTCTAACCGTGAAATAGACACAAATTCATAGATCAAAGCTGACCTAAAAAGATTACTGTACCGATCCTAATTAAAAAACTAAATTAATAAATAAAAATTAAAGTTTCTGTATGTGCAAAAGCATTGTTAGGATTAATGAACTTGATCATTTTTTCTTGTTCTAAGGAATTTGAGGCAGTAAAAGAATCTGTTATCATTTTGTCAGTCCTGTCCTTTCTTTTTCACCAGTGGCGAATTGTAACAAGCCAATTTGTAAGAGGAAGAATCAGAGCACTGCCAAAAAATCATATAGGATGCAAAGTTTCATTTTGTAATTGCATGAAATTATGTAACTGCTTTTCCAGTGCACTCCTATACAAGAGTTGCTTGTTTGAAACATAGACCTCCATAAAACTGCAGGAGAATGGAAACAGAAAATGTTAGAAGTTCAGAATAATATGAAAGATAGAGAAACAGGAAATAGATCTGTGGATGCTTCAACAAAGATGAGTGACTCCCTGAGGCCCCGTCCACTGCTGTCCCGTGGGCTCCTCTGCTGCATTGTTTCCCTCCCTTATATTTGCCCTCCCAGGGTGCATCTAGCTTCACTCATTGCTTGACTCTGGCAGCAAAGGGTCCCTGTTGGAGCACCTGGAACTGCTCTGACACGGGGCACTGCTGGGCTGTGCCCCCCTGCTGCCCCTAGACAGGTAAGACCAATACAGTGCATGGATAATTTATTAGGCCTCCTCTGAAGAAATTTGTAAGGAGTCATGGCTTTAACCTGGAAGAAGGTTGGTATAGATTATAAGCTCAGAAGAAATACGTCACTATGAGAGCACTGAGGCCCTGGCAGAACTGCCCAGAGAAGATGTGAGTGCCTCATCCCTGAAGCACTCAAGGCCAGGGTGGAAAGGGCCTGCCTGGTTGGCAATGAATGGGCTTTGAGGTCTCCTCCCACTCACATTATTCTGTGATTCTATGGTTCTATAAAGTTTGTGATTTAATGTTTCTTTCATTCTCAAAACAACTCAAACTACTCCAGCTGTCTGCATTTTACATTTTAGACGGGGTTATTAAGGTGACTGTAAAACTGACTAAGAAGAGACATTAACAGTTTCTGCACTACATGAAGATATCAATCCTTCAGTCTTTTAAGACAGTTATTTCCTGTGCTTAAATATTCTTTGTCACAAGATGTGTTTTTATACAGTTCTGTGTCACTGCATCTATTAGGACAGATTTGCAGTCTACATTTTTATTGTAAATTCAAAAGAACAGAGAAAAATGAAAAATCCAAAGTAAGCTTTGGGAGCGGTGAGTTTTAAAAACATTTACAAGGAAGTTAAAAAAAATCCCTATTTCTTGAATCCCTTACAAGATTTTAATTTTGGCTTCCCATGCTGACCTCTAACCAGAGCACAAGGGATGCTCAGGAAGTTGTGTGGGTACACATCAGCTGAGCTGATTCCAGCTGACCAGTGAAGTAGGCCATTCCCTTTGGGCATTATGTTCAGCAAGGAAAGCTGGGGAAAGGCGAATCAGTTAAATGCTGGAGTGACCACAAAGAAGTTATGAAACGGGTAAAACAGGATCAGAGCTGTGAAGATTGATAGGATGTTTTCATCTTATTTCATTTTGTAGTCATGTCTAGCATGTTGGAATTACTAAATCAAGCAAAATTAGTAGTTGTATCATTATAGAAATAGTTGTTATTGAACACCTAATTTAATGAGAGCTCATATATGAAGAGTCTTCTCTGGTAAGAAATTTCTCTCTTTGAAATGTTTGGCTGTACTAGATTTGTTCTATGCTCATTCAGGAAAAGGCATTTTTCTCCTGGAACCCAAGTGTTTACAAGGCACTTTACATGGAAATAACCATGTTGGAAAAATTCTAGAGAATACTATTTGGGGTGTTTTCTTTTTTTCAGCTAGGAACTGTTACTAAATTCTGATCAGGCAAAGGACACATATACTAGCCTCCCACAACTAAGAAATAAAGTCTGTATTTATACATATTTTAGATTAAAAGATGATTTTGCAGTAGGTTGGTGTGACAATGACACCGAGATTGCTGAATATTAAACAGCAAAACCAACCATACTGGAGCATGGACAGAAGAGGGGAAGGTTATTTTTTCTTCTTAGCTGAAAGACAGTTCTACTAGTATGTTTTGTATTTTACTATGCGCATTGTCTCTGCCCTTTGGGAACCACCAAACCAATACATTTCAAAACAGCAACATAATTTAATCTAAGGCATTCAGTTGGGACTGTTATCCCAGAAGTGAGAAAAAAGCTTTGTGTAGCTTAGTTCACCTTCAGGAAATGTGATTTTTTTTTTCCTAAGAACTATTGTAATTGATCCTCCTGTATGGGAGAAATAACAAAAAAGAACAACAACAACAACAACAACAACAAAAAACCAACAAGAAAATAATGAAGCAGTGCTAAAGAATCAGATAAATTTATATAAAAGACCTACTTCTGACTGGAAAATAAAAATAACAGGCTTTAACAGAGTCACGACACCTCAAAATATTTCATGCATAATAATCTATTTATGGAGTAAGTAGTTAACATTTTTTTCTTTTATGTTCGATTAGAAGAGTTATTTGTTGGCTACTGTAATGAGAGTGTTTACCGAGATTGAGGATGAATATGATTTGATAGTGGAGCTGGCAGAGTGGTATTTGAAAATAAGCTAAATCTTTGGCATCACTGATTGGCAACTCTCATGAAGGTGGAAGGTTTTGCTTTATGACTTGATCCCACTTCAAGGTAAATCAGTGCCTCTTAAAAACTGTTAACCATGTGGGATACAATCAATAGCATTTGGGCTACGTTACTGTAATAGATTTTTATCTAACATGGGTCATCCTCATTGCTGTTTTTGAAAATAATATCCAAGGAAGGTTCCTCCTACCTTGGGTTCCCCTGAATTTTTTTTTTTTTTTCACTTAATTCATTGTATTTCGTCATACTAATCATATATTTTTTTAGAAGCTTATGCAGTGTTACAGTATTTCATAAAGGTACTGAAGATGTTAAATATTTGTTAACATAAGTAGCATGTAATTAATGCAAGCAGCTGTATTGTAGCTTATCTGCTATGATTTTTTGCTTCACTTACCAATGTGATATTTCTCAGAAGTTACTTGTGATAAGTCTGTTGAATGTGGATTGTAATTCTATGTTCTGAACTATTTTTTGTGTTCCTTTGCTTACAAAAATGTTAATCTAGTTTAATCAGGCTTTGCTGACATATCTTAATCCTTCATCTCTTTTAAATGAAGAAACAGGCACTCTTAGCAGAGATAAGACATCAGCCAAAGAAACTTAAAAACCATGACGTTATACAAATCTAATGTAACGCTGGGAAAACATTTCATCTGTATAGATTTTATTTGCATGCAGAGAGAGAGAAAATCCTTATGTGGATTAATTCACCTATCTTAAAATTTACTTTGGCTAAAATTAAATAAAATTCAGAAGCTTTTTTTTTTTTTCACATGTTCAAATTCAATTTCTTATTATTTTCATTTTGTAATAAACTTGCTAGAGACCCTTAAAGTGAATAGGAATTCTAATATGATAACTCTTACCCTTGGGGTATATATTTTTCATGTTTGTATCATTAGTAACTTTTAGAATCTTAAATGAGATTATTTTTTTAGTGTGATACTGTGCATAATGTGTTCATTTAAATCAGTAGCTGACTGTTTTTATGAAAATATTACTGAAAAGTGAAGGCAAACTAAAGCAGTGAAAATTGGTCTAAGAATGTTTTTAGAAACAAAATAGTTTAATCACTTTCATTGCTGTATTTTAGTATTTAGATTCATTGATAGTGGTACCTGAGTGTGCCGATATCTTACTCGTGTCCAGGAGGCTCCCTTTCTCTTTTCTTCCCCTTTATTTCTCAAAAATGCAACCAATTTGATGCTACTGTAAATTCAAATATGGTTTTCAAATTTTCAAATTTATCAAGAAGATGTATGCAAAGAATGATTTCAATTATGATGTTTTTCATTTACGGTATTTAAATATTCATGAACTTGTAAGGAAAATAATTGTGTTTACGGAAAATGTAATCTGCATATAGTGTGTATCTGAACTTGAATAGAAGTAGAAGGTTTGTGATCTCTTGAGCCAAGGTTATTGCCCACAACCAGTCTTCCATGATCTTCATTATAGCTTCCAAAAACTGTTCTGAAATAGATTTGATACCTGCTGGTTTAGTGACTGCATGAATTAAAAAAAAAAAAAAAAAAAAAAAAGAACAGCTACTCATGTCTGAGAATAATTAGGCTTACGTAGTATAGTATAGTGTATTCTCCCATTTATATCTAGAAATTAAGGAATCCCAGACTTTGTTTCATATAAATAATTCTTATGCCTTTGAGCCGTTGTTGAAATTTCTGTCCAGGTTAGTATCTCTAGCAGATAAATTTCAATACTTGTGCTACAGCTACAGTTGGTTTTCCATCATATTTTCTTATCTGTAGAATTGATTAAATGTAGTCTTTAAGAAGAAGAAAGGGGGGAAATGTGGTGGTTGTTTGACTTAGTGCGTTATCTCCTGGGGAACCCCATTGAATCCTTCCAAAATGCTGGTGTAGTGTGGTGATATAAAGTATCCCCTATGGATGATAGTTTATAATAGCCAGTTTTACATACTACCGCCGTAGTTCACCTTCATTGTGTAGCCCAGATATTTGCATTAATGTAAGCAAATTTTTAGTTATATCTATAATATATTGCTAAGGGTAAAAAGTTTTAGAAATATAAAAGCTTAAAACTTAATGGTGAAAATGTATTTGAACACTTTTTCCATAAATTTAAGCTTTAAATATTTAAAGAACTAAATACAATACATGCCGCAGTGACTCAGAGATTGTGAAGACAAAAATAAAGGTATCAGAAACTTCAACCCCTTGCTTCCCATTACTTCTTTCTTTTTATAATATTTAAACATTTTTATATTTTTACTATAACAGCAGGCCCAGTATAAGCTGCTCATCCCTTTTCCTGGACATTCATTTTCTGTTTCTATATGACAAAAGTAGCTGATGTGTGTCAATTACATTTTTGTTTCCCTGGCATCTCCTTTTCTACTTTCTGTCTCTGTAGACTTCCCAGTGATGTGGCTGATATAGGAACAATTGCTGGAATGGAGTGGTACATATATGTAAAGTAGACTTTGTATCTACTGACTTCTTGAACTCCACTCTACATGGTGATGTATGCCACAATCTTCCCAATGTTCTACTCAGATGGAATGAAAAATCTTGTGGTTTCCATCATTGAAAGACAGGGAAAAAGTATGTGTCGATTAAAACTGCAGTACATCTATCTTCTCTGTACGTATCCTGCACAGAAGACGTGAGGCCATCGCTGAAAATTACACAGGTCCTACATACGGAAAGAGTAAAAACTCAAAATGTCTTAATTAGATTTTTCACTTCAGAAATACTAGATATCCCTATTTCTATATGAAATGCCATTCAAAATTAAGATATTCAACAGGATTCATTGTCACCTATTTAAAAAAGAAAAAAGAAAAAAATGAATAGATAGTATGGGTAGAAATCTATAATAGGAAGTTAAAAGAGAAAAGCAGTGGACATACAGTCATGATGCAGATATCTGCAGTTGTTTTTGTTCCTTGGGAAACCTATAAAATTTTGACAAGCAAAACAAGATCTATTAGTCAAGGCAAACATAATAAATGTGTTTGCATTTAATGTTGGAAATAATGTATTCCATAGCCTCTTTGTCACATATTATTTATTTCTTATCCTTGCAAGCATTGTATTTGATTTCTGCTGCACAATTATATTAAATGGAAATATGAGCAGTGCTGAGGAGAAAATAAAACCATCTGTTTGAACACAGAGAGTAGAACTTTTAATAAAAAAGAAGTACTCTTTTAAGGGCCACATGAGCATGGTACCCTAGGACCACAAATGTGTTTCTAGGGAGAATGACATTTTCGTAAAGATTACAAAAGCATTAAGCTTGTTACTTTTTAAGCTTATAGTAGGGGGTAAGATAACAGTATCTAAGTGGCTGAAATGTCAATTGAACTGACAGAATTTCAAAGCCAACAGCATGCCTGAATACCTTCCTTATTCTTAGAGCTCTTAGTTGAAATTGCTATTAAGTTCATAATGTGAAAAGTGACAGTGAAATCCCATTATGGATCCCTTCTCCTATTGAAGAGATACTCATTTCAAGATTTGAATAGAATACTGTTTATTTAACGACATCAGTAAACACTAATTTTGCTTTCCAAATCATTTATATATTACTGAACAAGAAATTGTTCATGGTTTTTTGAGTCGTATTTGTATGGGTTGTATCCTGATGAAATAATTTATCTTTGTGAATGGGATCTTGAATCTGTTTTTTGAGTTCTTCAGAAGTGCAAGGGATTTTTTTGTTTTGGTTTGGTTTGTTTTTTTCCCTTTCCAAATGTCTACAATTAGCAAACATCAACTAATTATCTTCATTTTGCTCTCTCAGCACACCTGGGTGTTATTCTTCAGCACAAAGTGAGCATTTAACTCAATATGCTCTCCAATTATTGCATTCTCCTCCCAAGTCTAAAAGATGAAAGTGATTTACTCTCCATTCTGATACTTAATGAGTGGTCAGAGGTCAATTTGGAATTATATACTGTAGTATTCTGTTTAATTATAAGTGGCAAAATTGGAGATAAAATTATGGAGCTAGGATCTCTTCTACTTATTTGGATTTGTGAAGAAAAATGTGTAGAACCACAGCAGATAAAAGAAAATTTCAAAAATTTCTTCCAAAGAGACTCCTTCAATATTGATTGAAAGTTATTGCAGGAGTCTTTTTGACATAAATGTCTAACACCACATAAGCATGAGTTAACTAGATGGCCCTGGCTGTGATATTTTTGTCAGGACTGAGAACCTATTCTACCGATCACAGAATGTGTATTCTGAGAACAAGTTTAACTTTTAAAGGACAAAACAGTTTTAGTCACATTACTTTGCAAAAGATTACATCTGTTTGAATCAGAGGTATATTGTATCCAAGGGATGGATATTCTGTGTTAAGTTAGAACATAAATATATGTTTCATAGTGACTTAGACTTAGAAATCAAAAGAGCTTCTCTAATTTTAAATCAAATAACTATTGTATGTACTGAGATTTTTATTTTATTTTTTTTAATAAATCTTTGCCTTATTTTACATTGTCTGTCATCTCATGTGATGAATCTGCAAGACATTGCAGATATTCCTTTCCACTGTATCTAGAGAGAATAACGTTTTAGTTAGGAATTTAGCATAGGTGTTCCTTGAGCTTTTTAATACTCCAGTCCATTGAGATCTGTCTGTAGTTGTTTCAGTTATTGGTCTCAGACTTTCAAGAATGGTTTCCTTTTCTTCAGTAGCTTCATCTGCTGATCAATCTCAAGCTAAAATCTTAATCTTTTTATTTATGGACAGGTGTGTTGACTTACTGTTCACATGCTAGGAAAGTCCAGCAGAGACAGGACTGTCTGTAGTAGAGAAATTGTATTTTCCTTAACATACCATACTGTCAGCTCATCTATTAAAAGGTGTTCTAAGAGTGTAGTAGCAATAAGTAGGAATCAGTAAGTGAACATCTGTGTTGATGTATGTTTAATCCTTCATTTGAAACATAGAAATTGTTCTAGCCTTCCTACAAAGCATTGGTTAAAGTGTTCCAAAGGTGTTTCTCTAGGACTTTGGGAATGGCAATGTTTGTCCTTTTGTTTTCTGTATGCCTAAACTTAAAAGTTGTTCTTTTTATTCCCGTAAAAGTACTTGTGAGAATTTTGTGGTGCTTTTTCCTAGATAGAATTTTGAAATTAACAGATATATGAAGCAGATGTGTGAGTATGGAATCTAGCTTTGTAAGTACTTTTCTGAGTGATTTCTCCTCTTAGAACAAAAGCTGTCACTATCCACCTCTGTTGTATCTTGGAAATTCCAAGTATGAGAAGCAAAAGTGACAGGAGCACTTTAATCTATTATTTAGGGAAATACATAATATTGTGTGTAGACTACACAAAGGAATGATGAATGCTTGATAGAAGTTTGTGATTGGTTGAAAGTTCCAAACAATCTTAATTTTAATAGAGTGGGTCTGATGCTGTTATCTGATCTGAGTGAAATCCAGCCATTCCACTGTGAATGTAAGCACAGAGGATAGAAACATAGTTAGCAGACATCTCTGTATTTGCAGATGCTAACAAAACTGAAGATAAAACATAACTGCACTAATTACTGTGATTTCAAATACAAATTACAGTTTTTCTGTTAAGTAATGTTAAAGATCTTACAGAGGAATGTACGTAAGTCCTATCAACGGTAATATTCAGAAGAAAGTTTGACAGACCTGGCAGTACTTCATTCTTCTGAAGATCAGCTTCTTGGAATTCTTACAGAGCTCTTGTCTTTCAAAATAGATACTCTCTCCAGTTTGCTACAGGCTCCATCAATTGTTATGGTTTTTTTTTTTTGTTTTGTTTTGTTTTTTTTTGTCACACTTCTTTGGTGTTTTATTTCTGTGTATATACTTTGGGGAATGCAATAATTCCGTCAGCCTACACTGTAGGCAAGAGAAGTTAAAATGATGATGATGATGATGATGATAATAATAATAGTAATAGTAATAATAAATGGAGTGGAAAGTTCATTTCATTGACAAGGGCAGAATGTGGTTTCAGTCCTCCTGAGAAATGTTACAAGAAATGGCCATAAGATAATTCTTAAAATTTTCTAAAGAGAACTGTTTACCTTTCGTCACTATTTCAGAAGGAATTGTTGGGCAAAGAATAACTTTTAAAAATAGCCAAAAATGTCATAAAAAACTGTAAATAGATTCTCCACTGCCATTTTCAAACCATTTTAATTAAGAAGTTTTTAAAATGTCTCCAATTTTTTTTATGATCATTATTAGAAAATGATTGGATACCAGCTGCTAAATTCCTTAAGTGGATCCAACTGTAACTATTTTTAATTCAGAGATTCATTAATTGGTCTACATTCTTTACATTGTGATTGTATACCAGAAATTGAAATGCACAGAGTATCTTCTGATTTATTAGAAGATATGTTTGTTTTTGAAAATTAAGGTGCAGATTGAGTATGTAGTTTCAGAGCAAGATGTGTAAAGGTTTTTTGTTTTGTTTTATTAGTCATTATTACAGGGTGCTTCATCCTTAGAGCACCTGAGGAATTCACTGTAATTTGCTCAACAGAACAGTAGAATATCTGTATGCTGTCAAGTAGTTAGGCTGGTGAGATGACTTGCTTAAGATTATTACATAAATTAGGTGTCAGAGCACAATCAGGCATTCTGGCTCCAGTCTGTGTTTCCAGCACTGCTCTAGCCTTTTGTCGCTCAGTCGGTGAACATGATTTCATGCAAAGATTTAATTTTGACACATGTATGCAGTCCTTGTTGACAAAGGACTTAGGCATTCACTAGATAACATCAACTGTCACGATGAGGTGAAAACTGGTTTAATTTAACTGTGAAGACATTACAGTATAGATTTGATTAAAATTTCATGTACAGCATATCTCTTTCAAAAGATGAGTGCAGTCTTCACTGAGGTGGTTGAATAGCCAGCAGTAGTATCTCTCTTTCCATGACAGACAACCTCACTTGATTAAATGTATGCAAATTTATACATGCTTACTTTGTTTATACACAAATTGAAATCCCTTTTCTGCATTTTTTCTTGCATGTGCATGGTGTGGATGTGTAGTATAGAACTTAGAAAAGTCTCAAGTTAACAGTGATGTCTAATAATAAAGTGTTTGCTGTCTTTAGATCTATGACCATTTAAAAGGAAAAAGGGGAAGAGAAGTAATCCAACATGTAATCTGTTTGCATGAGCTTTTTTAGCCAAGTCTCATTTCACCTGTGCATTTTACTGGAACTAGAGGAGACTGAGCTGCAGAGTAAGAAAGGTGTTTAAAAATCACTCCGATAACAGTTTGCATCTATGTAGTTTCCTTTGCTGCAGTGGTAGTTCTTTTGGATCTGTCAGTTTCAATCAGTAGAGAGTACGTGTGATCAGTATATCTGATAAACTTGTCAATGCCTTTTTAAAGCAGGATTCCCCAACCTATTCTGTTCAACTCTCCTCCCCCCTTCCATTTTTCATCATTTCAAGTAGAACCTTGATAAGACAGAGATATGTCACAGGCAGGTGTGTGTAGCTAGCTCAGCTACAACTAATTTGTGCAGGAAAAAATTAAATCAGGAGGCAAATTATTTCATGATTGCTCATTCCCAGCAGAGTTGGGCATCATTCTGGAGAAAATATCAAATAATTGGTTTCAGGCCATGTCAGACACATGCAATTCCCTTCACTAATGGCTGCATGAGGTAGCAGTAGGCCTCAGGGGTCACCGAAGAACTGAAAATAACTTAGTGCCAGGCAGAGCAATAGAGAGACAGAGGACATAGGAAATGAAGTGGCAATAAGTGCAATCTACAGGGGAAATGTGCTTCACTTGGAGTTTAATATATTGCCTTTGAATCTGGCAGTAAGCCATGCAACAATTGTTTACCTTTTTGTCAGCATCTGCATCTGTTCTGTTTTGTAAACGGCACTTAACTTTCAGTCAGCAAATGCTGGAATCAATAACTGTTAAGGGATTTCCTTTCGTTTTCTCATATTCCGTAACAAATGCGTACTACAAACAATATCTGCGATTAACTAGGAACAGACATTAACGGGGTCAAAGGAATTTGGCTGGGAACATTTTATAGCTTCTTGGGCTTGCAGTAATTGTGTCTGTGTGATTTGAATGTATCTTGTATCCTATCCAAATTAAACTGTTAAAAAAATGTTAGCAGGCAGTAATGAAGAAACTTTTTGTAATTATCTTAAGTACTGTGTATAGAAAACTGTTAGCACTGTTTATAATAATTTAAATCTGTGTAGTTACTGTGCATTACATCTGCTTCGCAGAAATATTAAGTTGCCTTTTACAGTATGTGGAAATTAGTGATTACACCCAGCAATACTAATTATTTGAACCTAGCAGTTACATTAAAAAGCATATATCACCATGCAGCTTAAGAAGAGAAAACAGCATAAAAATTGAATATACCATTACTGAATGCAAGTGAAATGACAGTACAGCATTTATTAGGTTATTTATTTTCTAATTTTAACAAAATGTTAGTTCAATTTATGGCATGGCTTCATTATTTATATACAAGTTGTGGTTAGATTTACAGTTTAATATTAAACATTTTCTTTTCAATTTTCTTCATCATCTAAAATTATGGGTTAAAATCCCTGACGTCACTTTTTTGTGTCACTGGAAGAACAATGTTGTAGGTCTATCTTCTATGAATTTAGGTTTACAAATGGGGGCAGGGGAGTGATATTTAATGTATTGGGAAGGTGTTTTATAGTAAAATTGATTAAAAGATTTTTAAACCCTTGACTCCTGCTGAGGGAGAAATCCCCTCTGTAATCACTACAGAAGGCAATCATCAGGTTGCTTTCCAAGGATTCCATGGTGAGTCTCAGAAGCAGTTTAGTCATGTGTCTCTGTATGCTCAATTGTAGGGCTGATTAATCTGAGAACAACACACTCGTAGCAGAACTGTTCTTGAACACAGCCAGCTTGCCTGTGATACAGGGATTTCTGTTCCTGACTTTACTGTGTCACATCCTTGGGCAGGCTGAAATGATCAGAATTAGTCATTTGATTTTTTTTTTTTTTTGAGATGCTGTGATTGCCATTAAAAAAAAATAAAGTAAAATAAAATAAAAAATAAAAAAAGTTGCTTTGAAGTTATGGGACTCATTTGTATGCATATTTTTATACACCTTTTGAGATGTTAAATGTTTCCCAGTTATGAATGAGGAAATTGAAAATACTTTCCTTAATGGTATCAAGCGCTGTATATTTTGAGGGCTATACTGCTTACGAAATATTCTATAAAATCACAAGTTAGCAAGTACCCAGGTCAGTGAAATCAAACACAGCCTTTTTCAAGTACCTTATGTGCTTTTTCTTCTGTGATGCTTGAAAAATGCTTTAATTAATTTATTTGCTGGCTTAGAACCCACTTGGGTGTGTCAAAATTTTATCACCAGTGCAGTATAATTTTCTGGTGCCGTGTTTTTTTATTCCTAAGAGCCTCCAAGTGCTCTTATTACTTTGCAGAAATTACCTTTCTTAACAAGCTAATAAAGGAGAGAGGTCTGAGATTCATTGTTGAAGAGGTATTGCATTCTCAATTTATCTGTGAAGTTTGAATGGCATGCTGATTTTTGGGGAGTATTTTAAAACATTGTGCTTTAGTTTCTTCATATTTTATTTTTCAGCGTGCATTTCTTATTATTAACAACTTGTGTAAGTTTTGTGTTGGATTTTAAATTAAGTAGAGTTAGCCTCTACAATGTACTTGAATTATCTTATTAGATTAGAATTTAAATCCCCGGTAATCTTTCAAAATTGTCCCTGATTTCTCTAATAATACTTATGTTTCTCTTCTTACAGTATTCATCCTCTGTGTTCCATACAGACAAATATTTTTAGTTGTTTCCTTGAAAGAAAGTGGGAACGACTTCAGGAAGGGCAACAAGATGATAAAAAATGTAGTGCAGCTCCCATATAGTGAAAATCAGGCAAGCTAGGATTGGGAGCAAAACCATTAAGAAGTTGGTGGTATAGTTGTCTATAGAATGATGGGAAGCATCAGGAGAATACACAGGTATCAATGGCTGACTGACTCTTATAACAAAATTAGTATGACACATCTATTAACCCTGAGTGTAATTAAAGCTAATAAAGCTTTAAAGCTATAAAAATATAGCTTTTTACCACTAAATGTTCTGGATTTTAAAATGAGATGAAGGTATAAATGGAGAAACTGGTGAAGTAGGAACTCACTATGGATGATTGTTTGCAATTTCTATGTGCAAATACCCTAAAATGCTAGCACGAATGGCATCGTTTGTGAGTTTGCGTGTTACTTCATCTGATTAAAAAAAAAAAAAAAAGAAAACAAAAAAAAGACGCTTTTGTTCTTTTCTAGTCAATATTTTGTGTCTCAGTAAGCCCTGTTCATGAAAATTATGGTGGGAGTTAAATTTGTATGTTTTCACATCATTCTCATCATGAATCATCAGTATCTGAATCTAAATACTTAGTAACTGAATGTCATCATTCATGCAACAACACAACAAAAGGCCATGGACTGATTCTTGACCTCTTCAGCAGAAACTTCAGAAATGTTTGTTTCTGTAACAGCTATGCTCTTTCTATTTAGGTTCCTCCATAATAATATCTTTGTAGCTCGGCCAATTGCACAATATCTTCCCAGTCTGAGGAAGAAAGAAGACAAGCAGAATTGTGGCATGACCTCTGTACTGTTTCAGGGCTTTAGTGATAATGCAATTAGGTAGGAGTGGAGAGAAGAAGCAACCCATAGCCCGTTTTACTGTGGATCTTCTGTTCTAATCTGCACAACAATTCACTAAACTTACCTGAGCTTCAAACACTTAAAAGTTCAGGTGAAAAGTATTTGCATGTGGAGGGTAGAACAATCTTGGCTAAAATTTACCTAAGAACCTCAATTAACTGCGTGTTATATCATGCAAGATCCATTCATCTCATGTTATGATGTTGAAACACTTCAATTGAGAGACAGGCAAGTATTCAGGTTGCATGATAGCAAAAGATGGAACAGGGGCTTAAGTAGTTTCAGTTTGTATTTTGTCTCAAAGAGAAAACATTTTAAAGATTCTTTAATTTTTGTTAACTTTTTCTTTGAATGGAAGATGATATCTCTGAGCTAAAATGGGCCATTAAAAAAAAAACTAAATAATGGTTGATTTGCACTTTATTATTGCTATGGTATTTATTGTAACTCTGCTTGTTACCTCTGTTTTTAAGCTTTTTCCTAGCGTACTTTTTTTCTACCGAGTAGATCCTATTCCATATCATTTTGGGGTTGGTGCCTTCTTCAAAGCCTCTTTTCAGCTGTGTAATACTTGTTATGGCCTTCTTTCATTCCTGGACCTGCCTATTTGAGACCTCTCCCTTTACTTTGGAAAGGACTCTGCACCCTCTTTTTGATGTCACCATTCTTGAATGAGTTCTGAATAGAAACTCAAGATGCAGTGCAGTCCATTTCTGACCTCTTGTTTATCATAACGAGTGATCACCTAAGTAAAATTGCTTATTTCTTCTTACCTTCTGAAGAGCTACGTCCTTGTACAACCAGCCAAGTGTTCTCTGGCAAAGTTGGCCTGCTTCATTCTTCAACAAGTGTGGAACGTGCGTTAGATCTTGGGAAAAATTTTTTTGCTTTAGTCCATTCAGATAGAGTGAAAAGCAAAACTTGAAAATTAGTACCCACAGTGTTTATTTTGCTGTATATCAGCATCAGCTGCCTTGGCACTCTCAAAATCTCTGCGCAATTAGACAGACATTTAATATTAGTCTTACTCAGGGTATCTTTTTTTCTATGAGCAAAGCTCACAGAGTCAGCTTTTTCTCAGATAGCAGAGAATCTGCTGCTTGTCACCTGATATTTGGCATGGTGAACCAGCAGGCTAGAAGAAATGCAGTACCCCTTGTGCACTCTTTTCCTGTATGTGGGAGGAGATCAGAATTACCCTCTGCAGCATCAAACTCAGATGTGGACGATGCAAATCACTTGTTACAGGTTTTAACATCCCTTATATACATTCACAAGGTTTCTCTTAATTTTCCCATTCACCTTTACATGTCAGCAAAACAACAAACACTCCTTACCTGTGCATGCAAGCACTTATCCAATTAAGGTCATGAGTTGTTCCAAACCACGCATTCTTCCTCCAATCATAGCCATCATCATATGGCCATCATGCAGCTCATCTGGCTTTTGTTTTGACTCTTCTGGGAGGGTCTTTGGTTCTCAGCTTTGCTTCCTTGTGCCATTTATCTTGCTCCACAGCTTCTGCACTGAATGGTGTCTCTTGTATTCCCACAACCCTCCGGCAATGAAAGGACCACAATCTATGCACCAGAAGTCTTTAAGGGCATTCTTTCTTTTCTTGTAGCAGAGACGTTCTATTCCTTTGTAGAAACTCTTCATACACATCTGAGCTTCTATGGCATGCCCATATGTCCTGTTTCAGGAAGACAGTATGGATGTCCTGTTGATGTACATTTCTTCTGCGGCTATTTCCTTATAAAACGAATTTGCATGAATTAAATTTAGATGTGCAGGAAAAATAATAATGGCATTTAGATGAATGAGAGTAAAAAATACTGTGTAAGCTGTTCAGAAAGGAAAATGGTTTGTGTCATGCAACTTGCTACAAACTCCCTTCTCCAGTTTGACTGTAATATCACTGTTATCTCTGATTCATGGTGGGCTGAGATCAGGTTCAAGTGCTTTCAGTCACCCTGTGCATGACTGTGAATTGGTAAGGATACTGTCAACAGCCTTAGGTCATCACAGAGTGATGTTGCTCCCTGTGTGATGGGTAAATGAGTTTTATGAGTTCTCTGACCTCTTTGTGTAGCATCAGAAATCATCTATATTCAGTAACTGTTTCATCATGCACTACTCTGTGGTGTGGGCTGATTTTACACTAGGTGGGTTAACAACACAGAGGCTTGGTTGAACAGGTAATATAGAGAATCTTCCTGTGTATTCCACGTCTGTACAGAAGACCATACAGAAGGGAAAGGTGGGTGAAATACCAGTGAATTCTACTGTGCAAAGTATATCTAGTCAATACCCACATCTATCTCCATTCTACTTTCTTTTCCCCTCTTTCTAGGTCTTCTCCAGATGCAATTCAGTTTTTGGCTATCAGGAGCCCTTTCTATGATAGGCCATGCACTGAGCAGCAAGGGGGGAGGGATGATGTGTACCCTTCTCCTAAAAGGTATACACAGCAGAATATTTTCAAGTATTATTTTCCAGAGTAACTACATCATTTCTGGAATGTGTTTATCACTACACCTATCACCAGTGAAGGGCCTTTCTTACACAGAGTTCACTTTTAAACTCCACAGAAATAAAACTGTTTTCTTTAAGAAATAAGAATTTTCTCTTACTTGAATTTTGGCTTCTTTGCTTTCTACATATATTGATTCATGTTTTGAGGCTCTGGTGTTTCTTTGTTCGTTTTTTCACTTCAAGGATGTTATATAACAATTATGGTATTAATTCATGTAAGTATGTATTTCAAGCTCTCTACTTCACTAGACACATATAGTCGCAGAATATCTCTTCAGGAAGGGACCCACAAGGATCACTGAGTCCAACCCTGGGCTCCACACAGGACCACTCGTGATCCAAACCCTGTGTCTGAGGGCAGTGTCCAAACACTCCTGGAACTTAAAGGGAAGATAAGTTTTCAATTCTCTCCATGTTTGGTTACATACTCCAGAATTAATTTTACTGTGGTATACTTTTGGTGTCTAGGTCCACTTCCTTTCAGTCTAATGAGGACAGTGTAACTTGGGGACAGTCAAATAATTGGAAGGTTCCTTTGTTCCTGGAGAGAGAGGAGGGGACATAAAAATCACAAGGTTTTTAAATCACAGGATGCAGAATTAATGTTCCATTGATTTTTATTATGTGATTAATGATTCTCACTTTTTGCATTTGTTTTGGCTTTCCACAGAATCAAGGAATCATTTCCTACCAGTTAAACTCAGTTTATGTTATCAAGCTTTTGAGTAAAGGAGAATTCTCAGAATATATGAGAATCTCTTATTTTTTGGAAATTTAAGATTTTAAGTTGGAGATCCAGTGATATAATTTACTCTTTATTCAGACAGGGAAGACTCCACCAGATGTAATTATCAATAGCACCTTCTGCCATTCTTAGAAATACAAGAGAATAATGTGAGTACATCTTTGTGGAACTTTGTGGAAGCTCAGATGTCAGTGCAACCATCACAGTTCAGTCTCTAAGGCTGCAGAACAAGAATAGCAAATTAGGCAATTTTTATTCAGAGCTCAGCTCAGCTCTTTAGTTCTGTGTCTATTTAAAAATGATTTGTGAACACCTAAAAAAAAAGTAATCTAGGAACTTTGAGGAAAAAGGGAGGCTCTGAGTAAAAGGTAGGAGAGGTTTGACATATGAGAGTACATAAAAGTACATTTCAGTCAATTTCTATTTGTTTTCGTCTTTTGGAGCATCTCTTTACTCTGGCTCTCTGACACTTTCCATGTGAACTGTTCTTCTGATGTTACATCTGCAGCAGAATCCATAAAAACATGGTATTGGCTCACCACCATTTGCATAGAAGGGCAAATTTATTATTTTTAAGGAAGTTATAAAAATAAAATAGTCATAGCCGTGTGGTATGGTAATACTGGATTGGAAACAATTCACTATGTTTTACAGTCTGACTGTGCTTAAAGCAGAATTCCCTGGATTAAGTGACATGATTATATGTTATGATTACAGGTGTTGAGCTTTCAAAATAATATGTTAGGTTTCTTCTTTTAAATACCAAATGCTTATAGGTATAATACTTGCTGATATTTGTTCACTGACAGTCTCACTTGTTTTCAAACCCCACATATTTAAACTTGTGGAATGTGAGATTGATGCTTCTTTTCACTCAAATGTCATACTCATCAATGGTATTGTGCTAGCAGATTGTTAAACAGACAAGGTGACTTGCCGAAGTGACAGTGTGGGGATGTGATGTCCCAAGCCATTGAAATGTTGTAATGATGTGCTTTTTTTATTCTGTTCAATCAGTTTTTTTGAAAAACAGTGGCTTTTCTGTAAAATGCAGGTGAGAAGGTTTCTGAGCAGTTCCTCGGAAAAAAATCGTAGTTAATGAATAAGAAAACCTAGAGTTCATTTATACCTTCCCATAGAGACGACAAATGTGAAAGACTTAGAAAGAACTAATTTGACAGCATTCTATAATGAGAAAAGGATACATTATGACATGTCAATGTATATATATATATATTACTTGATTTGCAGTGCTTCTCTACATTATCAATTTTTCAGTATTGTTTTCTAAGCAAAAGTGAAACTTATTTTATGGTTTTGCTTTAACAGCCTCCCAAGAATACCACAAAAAAGGAAGGAACTTCTGTTTAACACTGTATCAACTCAAATGTCTTTCTCAACTTATTGAACTCTTTTTATTCATGGAAGAAAAAATCGAAGAGCTCTCTGCAGAAATTCTGTTAATGCCTTTGTTTACGGAGAAGAATAAGAGTGTTCAAGGTAATGAATGCTTTTCCTTGTTTATTGATGCTACCTGGTGCCAAAGAACAATTTGGTATGATTTTCAAAATTACTTACCTAATTTATGCCATCATATTATGTAAATGTATCCATTATGTTACAGTATCCACTGCAAATCTTTCTGAAATAAGCAAATTCACCTCTTAGCACAGTGATTTGTAGAAAAGAACTGATGATTGTTTGTAAAGATGTGATATGCAGTAGTTACTGATGAAGAACTGTCGAACAATGTAACATAATGACTCCTATTGAATTTCATGTAAATACTCTATGTTCCATGTAGGACAAAGCAATATATAAAATCTGATTGTAACCATTTCTGAACTTGCCCTTCAAAGCTGCCTTTTTGAAGAGGGAAAAATAGACTTCTACAACAGTTTTATTGATCTTAAATGATCACATAAATATTTTAATATGCAGTCTTACTTTCACCTAGAGTTGTCACAACCACTTACAATTAGTGTCCTTCTTATTCCACTTGCTTCAGTGGATGTTCTCATAGAACTAGGCTCTACAACCGGATGTACATCTTTCACAATCAAGCCTAAATACTATATTTGCCTTAGTATCTGTCTTTCATCATGTTGCATTCATGTCTGATGAGGTCAACATGAAATCATGAAAATTTAGGTGAATAACACCTCCCACGTTACAGCATGCCCAAAAATGTTCTACTTTGCTACTTCTGCCATTCAAGAGATTTCAGGTCCCTAGAGAATCACAGAATCATGGAATGGCCCGGGTTGTAAAGGACCTCAAAGATTGTCTGGTTTCAAATCCCCTGCCATAGGAAGGGTCTCCAGCCACTAGAGTAGGCTGCCCAGATCCACATCCAGCCTTGCCTTGAATGCCTCCAGAGGTGGGATGTCCACAACCTCTCCGGGCGTCTCCATCCTCTTAGTGAGAAATTTCCTCCTAACATCTATATCTTTCTTAGTCTAAAACCATTCCCCCTTCTCCTGTCACTATCAACTCATGCAAACTGTTGTTCCTCCTCCTGTTTATACATTCCCTTCAAGTACTGGAAGGTCGCAATGAGGTCTCCCCAGAACCTTCTCTTCTCTAAGCTGAACAAGCCCAGCTCCCTCAACTTTTCCTCATAGGTGAGGTGCTCCAGCCCTCTGATCATTTTATTGACCCTCCTCTGGACCCGTTCCAAGAGCTCTGCTTCTTTCCTGTGCTGAGAGCCCCAGGCTTGGATGCAGTACTCCAGATGGGGCCTCACAAGAGCTGACAAGAGGGTGACAGTCCTCTTCCTCTCCCTGCTGGCCACTCCTTTTTTAATGAAGCCCAGGATATAGCTGGCTCATGTACAGCTTCTCATACACCAGGACCCTCAAGTCCTTCTCCGCATGGCTGCTGTCCAGGAGTTTCTTCCCCCAGTCTGTATCAATACCTGAGAATGCCCCAGTAATAAGTGTTTTCAGAAGACTTGAGTATATTGTAGGAAAAGATCAGATCAGAAATAAGGCCAATCAGCTCAGGGAAAAAGCATAGAAGGAGTAAAATGTTCAATATTTCCATAATAAAGCTGCAGGCTGAGAAGCAAGGTATTTTGGAAGTATAGTGTCAGAACTGATGCAAACAAAGAAACAAAAAACCCCACAATGAAATAGCAAAAGTTCAAAAGCGCATGTTTTGTTGGTAAGTTCTTCATCTGAAATACTGACACAGGTTCAGAAATGCAAGTTAACCTATGTGTATTTAGAATGTACATAAAAGCTCAGAATTTGCAGTCAAGCTCCATTTTTACTGTTGGTTTAAATGTATTTCTGCCTCCTTTAATTTCTCAGTTTTCTTAGTTTTCAAGAAATGGTAAGTGATTGTACACTGTGTTTTACATTACATGGCCTTGGTCCTACAGAAAGATGTTATAGTAAACTTCTTACAGGTTTAATTTGGAGGATAGACTGTACATTCAGTAAGGATGATTTTAGGTGTTTTTATTTGAAAGACCTTAGAAAAGAGAGAAACTCTAAAATTGGGAATGGATTTCACATGTTTAGCTAATGAGAGTCTAAGATGTGATCTCCAGTAATTCAGAGAATATAATCACTGCAGTGTTAACGAGAAATATTTTACTTCCCAGAAGTTGTGGTGAGAATTTTATTCTGAGGGATTTCTTCAAGCCAGAACTGCTCATCATAAGTGCGTTCAGTCATCTTTTTTAGAAACACTGTTTTACAGTTATCATATCTACAGTAAGCTAATCCCTGAATAGCATCTTATCAAATCTGAAAGGGGAATATTATTTTAGACCAGGTTATAGGAAGTAGTCTTCTAGGTAAAAAACCTGTTCTAAAGAAAACATAAAACTACACTTACCCTGAAAGAAAGATGAAAATAAGTCTTTTACAGGCAATACTCATTGTCATCAGACATATCTTTGTTTTCAATGTTCCTTTACTTACCAAGAAGTTTTATACAGAAAGGTTTGTTCAATTTCTGAAGAATATCTGAAAAAAATAAAAATGACCAGAAAAATTAAGTCATGACTTAATTGTTTGTTGGTGTTATTTTCACTTAACATTGTCAGAAATATTAGTTTTGGGGATGAAGTAAAAGCTGATTTGATGAAGGAAAATGAGAACAATGTTCTCAGTTATCTTAGTTTCTGATCAATAGCAAAAGTGATTTAATTTTTTTCATAAATGTCCCATATTCAGCCAGTACTCTTTTCTTTTATGTGATGGAGACTGGGTATTGATAAAAGTAATTGATTAGAATCCTTGCTTTATTTTCTACAGAATACATTGTAGTATGTGAATAGAAAATGTAATGGTCATCTTCTATACTTATTTAGAAGACTTAACTATCAGAGATGTTGTTTAATTTAACAATGTAGAGTGTAGCTATGTCCAAATTTGCTTTTAATTAACTGAGGTATGGGTGTCAGGTTTACAAATCAGCATGGCTTGCAGGACCAGCATAAGAAGCAGGGTAAATTAGCCCCAATGGAACTGTGTGCTGTTCTTGATAGACAGATAACCATGCTAGCTTTCATTGGTTTAAAGTTAAATTGGTCATATGCAAACTCACCTGCACTTACTGCAATGAAAGTGTTTTGGAAGCATCAGTGCTCCGAAAGGAGTCCTGCTAGTAAATTGAGAGAAACAAGCCAATTCATGAAAGGTAGGCTAATATCCAAGCTAAGTGAAGTTTTTCCAGAGAACTCATAGGCTGGAACTTTGCACTTGCTTCCTTTATTGCGGGTTGTTTTTAGGATTGAGGAGAGCCTTTTCATGTTTGTATCTCATGCAGAGATTCCACGATTTATTTTTTTTCACATGCTTATGTCAAATGTTGTGCTTATATCTACAGTTGTTTCAATGGCAGTTTCAGTTGATTTTTGTTCAGCATGTCTCATAGCACTTCACTCTTGACATACAGAACGTGCTAAAGTTCCATCAGAAACAAAGTGGGTCTTTGGACAGTTCATCTTTTTAATTTTTTTTTCAGTCCCAAAGATGGCATCTGAGTTTTATCTAAATCAGACGATTTCTTGGCCCTCATTTTTCCCTAAACCCAGCGATGACAAAGAGCAATGGCTGCATAAATTGGATGTAAGAAGAACACTTAGGGTTTATCACAGAAGAATCAAAGATTTCATATCTTCTGACAGATTGTTTGTACTCTTAGGGGGTCTTAAGAGGGGTCAAATGGCTTCTAAGAGTTCCTTAGCTAGATGGTTAAGGGATTGTATTAGGGAGGCGTATGTAGTTAAGGGTAAAGAGGCTCCCAGGGTTTGTAAAGCTCATTACACTAGGACTATAGCTGCTTCTTGGGTGGAGAGGTCGAAGGCTTCCACATTGGAAATTTGCAAGGTGGCCACCTGGGCTTCTCTTCATACTTTTTCATTGCATTATCGCTTGGATGTAGTCTCTTCTGCGGATTCTGCTTTTGGTAGGAGGTTGCTTGTGAACCGAAAAAAGAACAGTGAAGAAAAGAAAGACATGTAGTTCACAGTTCTAGCTGGCAACAAGACAAGTTTCTTTGCAGTGTGCACAATGGAATCCTATGAAGACCAATTTAGGCGGTTCAAAATAGATGTTAGAGGGAAGTACTGCCTACCAGTGTTCTCTGATGGTAACCCCATGGCACACAATAGCACCAAAGGAAACAGTGAACCAGAGTGAACTCTGTAGGGAGATGGATGCAGAGAGATTTTTTTAGGTGGTATGGATAGTTCTCCGTGTTCAGTTGGAGTGTTCTACATCTGTCATCTTCTGGAATATATTCAGAATACTCCTTTTCTCTAATTGTTTTGTGTAGATGGAAAAAAAATCTACAAATTACATTTTCCACTTGAACTTTTCAGTATTCTCCATCTAGTCCTTCCAGATTTTAGGTTTTGGATTTTCTTTGCCAGGCCTAAGTTTTGCACTTGATTTCAAATTATATTTGCATTATCTAAACAGAGTTTTAAAAGAAGAAATGGCAGTGTAAATACCCATTTTATTTGCTGCCTGCATAGAGTTCAGTTTTTTTCTCTCAAATCTAGTCAAATGAGATACTGACAAGAAGTTCTCAATGAACTTTTACGTATCATCTGGGCAAGATTACAGTTCTTTCTGAGAAAAAGTGTCTGTGTTTTTCTAACAATTAAGAACATTTCTTACCAGTGTTAAGTATCCTTAAGTATCCCTTTTCCCTAATGGTCTCAGATAATGGAAGGAGTAACCACTTTTTTTTCCTTTGGAAATTCATTTAGCCATCTCTTCTGCAGGTACCTCATCATGTGATGAGATAGTCTACTTCTCTCTTTACAGTCAGTTGAATTCTCTGAGACTTTCTGAGATACCTAGTACACGGAGCATCACAGGAGTGTTTCTCTTTGAAGGAACCTGGAACATAAAGTGGCAGTCAAGGAGTAAGCAGGAGATCTTGGTTTAGGATCATGCCAAGATGTGTTCTCTTCCCATCTTTAAGGGAGTTTTCTCTTCCCTCTGGCTTTTCAGAAGCTTCTTGTTGAGACTTTTAAAAAATCAAAAACATCTAACGTACTTTCATCTATGTCTCACTTTTTTTTTCATTCCAGTGAGAAAGGTGAACTTTGGACAGATCAGATAATGAGTACCAAGAAAAGCTTTTTCCAATGGAGCTCTTTGAAAACACTGTGGGCAAAGTTGTCAAGCCCTTAGGTTTACAAGCTTTGCCTCAGGGGACCAGAAAGATTTGCAAATCTGGTCTTTCCTTCACAGCAGCAGAAGAAATCCTTTTGTCTATATTCCTTTCTGGAAAGTTTAATAAAAGCAGTGCGGAATCAAATTTGTGAGGGACATCTTTTAATAGATGTTGAAGTTATAAAGAATTTTGCTTTGATCTTGCAGCAAAATGTTCAAGTATCTTCTTTAAGAACCACTTAATTTTCAGCAGATAAATCTGAAGTGAAGATGGAATTTACACTAGTAAGTAGTTTGATTTCATGTACTCTTTTTCAGTAATTGTTTTAACGTTGCTTAATATATCAGACACACACAAAAGTATCTCATTGAAGATAGGAAGTAGGAAGCTTTTTAATCTACTGCCTATAAAATCTATTTTATTTCTTCTTTTATTTATATCTGTGGTGGATTGGTATTTCCCATTTCTGCAAGACATATTTCGAGTAGTTTCAATTAAAAAATCTTTCTGAGCCTACCGGTTCCAGTGAGGTGCTTTGGTGCCACTCTTACCTTATGCACAGTTATGCACAGTTATGGAGTGATCATGTAATGTTTTCCTTGATGATTAGCTTCTCTTTGTTGATGTTAGCAGAAGACACTGTGACAGCTCTTCTGTGCCTAAATGTTATGAAAACAAATAGGAAGCTTTCGAGTTCTGAAGAATATTTAACTTAATGGAACTTTGAATACGGGGACAGAAAGAATTATATTAACAATGCAAGAGTGCTCCCTGTCACAACAAGAATGGAAAAAAAAAATTCAAAACAAATTAAGTACATTAAATACATTGATACAGTCTTTCGTAATGATAAAGAAGTTGTAGAATATACCCTGAAGAGGAATTATTGAAAAACTGATTATTATTATAATCTACCTCTATCTTTTCCTTCTTTCATGATACTTACATTTTTAAATGTTCTTTTTACAAATTCTCTAAATATTCATACGAAAAGATTTTTGTGTCTTTCCACGCAAATGGAATTCAAAGTTTGAAATGAGTGAAGACTGAAAGAATTTCTGTAAAAATCGATAGCTCACAAGGTAGGGATCCTTCCTCCTTCCAATTCCTTGTGTTCCTTTCTGCAAAGGCAAACTAATTTGGGCTGAGTGGCTTCGCTGCAGCATGTTTACCAGTCTCTTGGACAAAGCTACAGTTTTATTTCCCAGGAGAGTTTAGTGCAAGACAGTCACAAGAGAAGAAGTAATAGGGCAGTAATAGAGTAGTTTTATGTGTATCTTTGTGGAAACAATTTTTGAGGGGAAGTCTACGTAGCACTTGAAGTGCCTAGGCTTTTGTGAGGCTGCAGCTGTTGTGCCATGATCAATAAACGTGTGAAGGAATCCCCGCTTAGCGGACGAATTGAGCAAGATGAAGGACAACTTTAACTGGATAAGTGTTGGAGAAAGCAAAAAAATGGAAAAGAGAAGGTGATTTGATCTTGAGGCTTCTGTGGGAAGACCAAAAAATATTTTATACTTGTTTGTGCCAAGCATTTTAGGTTAAATACTAATGGTTTTCTTTAAAGGATACAAAAAATATAAATAGCAGGTCTCAGTAATGACAGTCAGAGAGTGTAAATATATAGGCATTAGAATTCCTCTTTTTATTAGAATTGGAAGATATATAGACAAATCAATTTCAAGCATATATGTATATATATATTTCAGGTAGAAAGTACAGAATAATTATGAGTGAAAATATCCAATCATTTGTCCTTTTTATTCCAAGTGGCATATAAAGAAAAATGTAGGAAGCTTCATCAAAAACTGTGTTAAAACTTTGGAAAAAGCACCGAACTTGTGGTGCTGTCTGTAACACCATGCTTTGAATGACTGGGGAGATAAGTTTATCTGGTTAGTCTCTTCTGGTGTGGTATTGTACCAGTTCAGCTTCTGTTTTTCAAACCTTGCATCTTATTTTTATTTTCTGCTGTCTTTTGTAAATTTAAATGAATATGGGAAAAGTAAAACAAAACAAAACAAAACAAAACAAACAAACAAAAAAACCCACCCAACTTTAAAATGTTATATAGGCCAATGAAAAGCAGAATGTTCATTTTCAGAGGGTGAACTGTTTAGGGGAAAAGTAAAAGCCACTTCAGGTAAGTGAGATCCCATGTATGTATAAATACAGGTTTTTTTCATAGAAATAATCTTCAAACCTCAGCTTAGTATACCAGCAGTAGCAGCATCATATGAATGAAGACCTTCATTGTTCAAGTGTAGTAAATAGTGTTTAGTAATGTTTGACAACACCAAATGGTTTGAAAATTCTTTTTTTTTTTCATTTAACATTGGTTATATTAAATGTAGAATATCTACACTTTTTTTGCTTGCTTAACGCTAGGAGATGGACTTAAAAACACAAGATTTTTAGTTTTATTCTCATATTCATTTCAATTCTCATATGGAAGTGACATCTACTCATCCTTATCAGACCAGGCAATATTCCTATTTCTTCAGGATTTATGAGTGAGCTTTTTTTACACTGTTTCTCAAGGAGCTTCATCTGTTCTTTTTCCTGTGGCCATTATTTTACTTATATAACAGTACTAATTAACTGTCTTTTTATTCTTACCATATTGGCTTTTCCAAATAACTAAAACTATAAAAATACATTAGTGAGCAATTCATTTTATTTATTGAACAAATAATAGAAATTAATTTCTGCACAGCTACTCCAACATTATCTGTTCTCCTTGTAACTAGATGACTGCATGATTGGTATAAAAATGAATAAATGACAAAATAAACTATATTTTACACATTATATGTGCATTTTTATAAAATATGACTATGGATTTCATCACGTTATTTAAAAGGAGTTGTGTATAACCTGAAGTCGACTTTATCATAACATTAGTATTCCACTACATCTTGTTCAGAGTTTTTTTAAGCTTCATATTGATGTATCAGAAGGTGTTGTAGGCTGCTGACTTTTCTACAGAATTAATCTTAACTTTGATCCCCTTTATCACACTGTGCAGGAGTTCTGAAGAAAGCTAGTGGGGAGCTTTTAATAGGAGAAACTAGAGCAAATGAAGCCAGTGTGCTTCCTGAACACTTACTTCAGGTAAAAGAGGTGAGTATGAAAAGAGCCTTACACTTTGTAGGGGATTTTCTTTTGTCTGTGTCTCCAATGCAGTCTGACACCATATTCATTATAAACACCTATTGGCAGAGTTTCATATACTGGAATTAGTTCTAGGCGCAAACTCTCAACTAAGGTGGGATAAAATCTTACAGCATGCATAAAGAATTGTTTGGTGCCTTTTAGGTTTAATAACAGAATGGTTTTAAGATCTTAAGTACTTCATAACCATCCTGTAAAAAAATTGTTGAAACATGATAGCTTTTATTCAGTATTGAATATATTGTCAAACACAGAATAATTTAAAAATCTCTAAAGTTTTAAGCATTTGATCATAATGCTGTCTGTAGGGACATCTACTCACATGATGTTCAATGTCTCAGTGTCTTTGATGTCAACAAACCACTGTGTAGTAAGCACTGTGCATTGTAGAACACATGTACAAGATTAAGCTTTAGTAGTCATTTACTACTCAACAAATTTTACTGATCATTTTGTGTGGTCTGAGTGTTCTAAGTGGTCTGATTTTGTTAACCGGTGGAGTTTAATTTTTTTACAGCTCATTTTTACTGCTGGAATGATTTTCTGAAATGTACTTTCAGTAATTATGTGGACTGATACTCCCATATCTTACAGATTACAAAGAACATTTTCTGAAGATTGGGTTGTACTTGACTCAGGATCAAAAACAAACAAAAATGTCACAAAGCAAAAATAGAGTAATTGCCAAAACAGTTGTATGAGTAGGCTGTCTCTTTGCTCCCTGGAGCTGAGTGCTGGGCCTGGGGAAGGGGCATGGAGGGAGGATGCAATTTCTAAACTGGAGTAAAGCTGAAAGGAATTCATGTTGAAGACTTCTTCATTGTCCTTCAATTAAGTATGGTGACTCATTAGTGTCAGCAACACTTCTTTTCACCTACTATGCCCTCATAGTAGGAATCTTGATAGTCTATCTTACACCATTAAAGTATTTCTCTTACACTGGGGCAGTTCTCAGTAGGCCACTTCTGGTGTCTGAGTGTTATACAAGCCATGCAAAGTGGAAAATAACTGTGTCCTATGATGTCTTCTTCTGTGCAACTGTGATAATTTCAAACACATCTCCTTACATAAAGCAAGAAACTGATATAAACTGCAGTCAAATACCATTTTATGGTAAAAATAAGAGATGTCTGTTTAAACACTTTAATCTGTGCTACACCTCTAAAGAGGTTAAATCCAGCGGGGCTAGAAGCTGCCTTCTTTAGCTGCATTACCATTAATATTCAAAGTTAGCAAATTCTGGTTGTTCCAAGAATTGTCACAAGATATCCATTGCTAGATTACTTGCTAAACTTCAGAAAATGGTTGTAACTTTGTTAAGTACGTATTAAAGATGATAAATAATGTCAAAATTCATGACTTATGTAAAAGCAGATGTGATTAATCAAGGCTTTTTACAAATTCATTTTCTTAAAACCTTGGTGATGAATAGAATATTGTTATACGTGTTCACTTTGTGAGAGTGTGTACACAGAATTTAATACAGTTTCAAGGTAAGGGAGATGTATTTTGAGTTATTCAAATGGATTTCAAAATGTTATAGTGTCCTTTTAAGTAATTCAGTTATGAATATTCATGCAAGTTTCAGACAGTAAGAATAATAACATTCAGTACTGAACTTGGATTTATTTAATAAAAATATGTATTATTTCAGCCTATTTTACTGAATTTTGGTTGGAGAAATGCATTTAAAGACCTGTCTTCTTCAGTGGCTCACTGTATAACAATAGCAATTCAGGATTTTTCAACTAAAATACTTCAACATGAGCGGGAAGAACAGCCTTCAGCAGCAGGCTGTGCAATGACTCTTGTAAACAACCAGCAAATAAGGGAGTCCTGCAGAGCTGTCCAACAGGAGGAGCAACCGAAACGAATTGCTAAGGCAGGTATCAGAAGATCTGAAGTTTGAGGGGAGACAGAATGCCAAGGCTGTTTGCCATCTACACTTTGAAGTACTTACAGTACCATTAATATTCTATATCTTATATAAGTGGTATTAAGAAGAAAGTGAGAAGCATTATAATCTGAGGCTGAGCAAAGCTTTATACAATAGCCTGTAATCTATACTCGAGAGAATTAACTTCTAAACTTTGCTGGCATTATTTTTTTCTCATCCACAAAGTTCTAAAACATTCTGATTATTATCTACACTGTTACCACGTGGTTTTGTGGGAAAATGCTGAAAGCTTGGAAGCTAACTATGAAGGGATTTCCTGTATTTGGATTTTTAGATTGGCCATTTAACAAATCAGCATAACAATAAATATGGCCAAAATAGAGTTCTTTGATTTGATGTGAAGGCTACTTATGGCAATGAATTAAATAGTTTATCTAAAAGAACATTTGTTTGAACATTTTTGAACTTACTAAGCTTTTCAGCTGCTCTAGCAGAATGGTGCTGATAATTTGCTTAAACTAACACATAAGCTTTGAGAAAATAATTTTAGGGAGAGCACTAGATAAACTTAGTAACAGATAGGTTTGCTTTCAGATTCAGTATTAAAAAGTGTATATTTCTCAAAAAGAATTAGTTTAGAAAATTATCTTAGTTTACAAGGAATTAACCTTACGTTTTGAATGTACATCTAATGAAGTCATAACCAAAGTGAAGATGTTACTAACATAGGATGGTTTTCATTATTTTTTCTCCATAAATATTATGTAGCTTTAAAGCAAGAAGGAATGTAGTAATAATTCATTTACTGTAGATAAATGTTTCTCCACTGTAAAACAGAATGAAATGTTTGTAAAGCTTGTTTGATGTATTTATGTTTTATGCCAATTTCATTATTCAAGAATGTGACCCAAGTGTGTATAAATTAAACAGTGCTGTCAGAATACAAATAATTTGATGCCACATTTATTTCTCCCAGTTTTGTTCTGACATCATGGGAGAACTTGACACATTGCTTCCATTGGCTCTGACATGCAGAGATGATTCTCTTCAGGAAATTAGAACAAATTTTGTAGAGGCTTGCAGCAAAGTAGCAACAGCTGTCCTGGCGAGACTAGAGGAGAAAAGTGAAGACGTTCCTTCCAAGGCTCCCCTGCAAAACTTGTATGCTGCTCTTTCCACAGCAATTTATGTCTATCAACATTTTACTATGTACAGCAATCTAATGAGAGAAAGCAGCAAAAAGTAAGTCCCTTTTACAGATAACTATTTAATTTGAATATAAATAATATAGGACTTAATTCTATTTTGATTTCACAATTTGATGATAGTTTCCCAAATTGCACTGTATTTTTTAGTGCAAGCACTACATGTAGTATTTATGAACAGACCTGAATCAGTTATCAACAATCTAAAGCAGCCATTGCAAAACAAATTATTTATGTGTACGATCTGCATTTGATTCCTAGAGAATAATTTTTATTTATTAACTTCTGTGAACCAAATGTACCCTGCTATCATATAAATAATGAAATAAGGCCTTAATTTACATTTTTTTACCTTTGCAATAGCTGAGTTTTCATAACATCAGATTTTGCACATAGCAATCTGAGATGACGTTACAAATGTATGCTTCTGAAGTTTTTCCCTATATCAACTTTTTCAAGTGTGTAAAAATATATCTAATCGACTTTTAGAATTTATTTTTCATTGCAAGCAAAATAAAACATAGTAAAGAAAGGAAGCAAGTGTTTGAAGTCAAAGACAGTATTTGACTTAGAGTTTAATATAATTATTTGATCTTTTAGGGTGGTTTTTTTTTTTTTTTTTCTTAAGATGCTAGGAATGTTTTTATTGGCCCATGTGTTTTGGCCATATGTGATATAAAGGTAGAAAATGGACCTTTGGTGGGGAAACATCTGAACTAGAGAAAATTTACAAGGACAGTATGATTTCTAAGGGGTTATTTGAACTGTTGAGGTACTTCCCCTCTGATGCTTTTTACTCTCTTCTGTGTGAAATCCGTCTTTACAAACTGGAAGTTTGAGCCAAGATATTGCTCATTAATTCTACCTACATGTGTTATGAAAAATTTTGCATACAACCTACCAAAAATAATCACTAGACTCTGTTTATGTTTTCTTTATCATAATGCTGATGCAACTAGATTTCAATACAGAATCTCTGAGTAGCTGAATGACAACTGCACTTTTATTGCAGAAAGCAGTCTAAAGTAATATTTTGCCAAGTTACTTCATTAAATGAGAATGTGTAGAAGAGTAGATGTAGTTAAAGATCTTGTGAAAGAGAAACCAAATTTTTTCAAAAGTAAATGTTGGGTTCAGACTCCAGGACTAAAAGGAAATGAATGATTGATTCCTGATAATCTAAAGCATTTGTTGCACTGGGAATTGTTGCCTTCTGCTGCATGGCCTTTCTGTCTCTGCTTCTTTGATCATTCTCTTTGAACAGACCTCTGTTCTTAGTGCCTGTCCAACAGTATCAGGAATTCATCAACGTTCTTCAGTTTCAAGTTACGAACTACTGCATCAGAATTTGTGCGACAAGCATTTTGCAGGATGCTGAGAGCCACCACTGGGATGACTACAAAGCTTTTTATGAGGTGTGACGTTAACTTTACTATGCCTCCTTTTTTACAAAATGTGTTATACCGATTGTCAGTTGACTAACTAGAAGCATAAGTTCAGCATAATTTTTACATAAAGATTGTTGGGATTAACTGTTTTAAAATATCTGTTTTTGCAGGCAGATCTCTCCGAGGGAATGATGTAGGAAGAAAATAATAAACAATAAATCATTAAAATATAGTTTTTGTGGTGCTTGCTTAATAAAATATTGTGTGTCAAATTCAAGACATGTACATGAAACTCAGTAGAAAAGGCATTGTCATTTTAACTCTTCTTACAGGAAGTGTGACGTGAAATTTGACCTGGAAAACATAAATCTAATTAAATATTCTTTGGTTTTCATTTTCTATTTTATTTTCCTTTTTACCTTTTGCAAGTGAAGGATGTAGCAAGAAAAGATGGTCAGTATAGTTCTCTTCAGAATTTAACTATGTGATGTTTCATCTGCATTTTGAAGTTGCAGGCCAGTTCTTAAATATTCTATCATTCTAATAATTCTCTGAATGAAAAACTCTAGGGATCAAGTGAATATATTATTTTAATTTATTTATTTATAATCTACTGACTTTTCCTCTTACTAGTTAAACGTAGACATACATAATTTGAAAATATTTTCATGTAATTTCAGGATTAAGTGGAAGCATTATATTCTTGTTTGTCATTAATAACTGAGATATCCCAATGACAAAGTCCAGCTTATTTCTTTCTTATTTAATTTTCTTACTTAAAGAATTAGAGGTTTTTTTAAAAAAACATTTTCTGTAGCTCTTGCATGGTCCTTAAAGACCAGAAAATAAACATGTGACTTCTCTTAGAACATGAATAACGTTTGATAAGAAAGTAACAGATTGAGTGACTTCTGGCAATTGATTTAGATCTGATCTTAACTGGTGGTAGTCTATGTGGTGCTGTGTCTGTTTATTGGTGACCCAGTAAATCCCAGGTGACTCATTCAACATGATGAAACATAACTGTCACAAATATTTGTCTCAACAATAACAACAACAAAAAAAAAGAGTACTAATTAGGTAAACAATGTTATTGTTTCTAATCAGAACTGATATGAAGAAAGGAATGAAGAAAGTTGGTGTTTCCACTCTTGTCTACCTGCAGGGCTTGAGTTGGGAAGTATGTAACTTTAATTCATTGCACCAGTCTTCTTCCTGTAAAGTGGGCCATGATCTGCTCAGAATGCCTTCAAGAGAAATGATGCTGAGCAGCTATTGCCTCTGTGTGACTCTTGTAGGCATCTTGAGTGAAGGAGGTTGGCTTGAAATCTGTTGGTTGTTACAAAGGCAACATCTTACTGAGACTTTTAGCTGTGAGAGGTGGTTCCTTCCAAACTCAGTAGGAAGTGTGAGGCTCTTCATCTTGAGTCATGCAGATCCTCCTGTGAGCTCACAGCCCAAGAGTTGCTGGGACAGCAGCCAGGAGACCTTGCCAGTTATAAAGGGCAGGCACTAGTGAGGGGATCTGGGAATGAGGTACTGCCCTCTAAGTGAGGGATTACAGATGCCCTTATATGCATCTGTAGCTCTCAGGCCTTTCTCAGTGGGACGCCTTGTTATAAACTGCATGATAACCTTGCTTCTTCAAGGGGAAGCTACACTTGGCTTTCCTTCTTCTGCTCATCTCTGTACTAGCCTAGTTCTTGAATCTGCTTTAGTTTGGGACCTCACTACCCTTTCCTCTCTGCCCTCCTGGTTTTGAGTGTTACATGCAACTACAAAAAAATTAGTAATTGTTTGCAAATCCCAAATGCAGCTTCAAAAGGAAAAAAATACATTTTCTTGTCCTCCCACGAACTAAGCCAAATATTTTGTATAAGTTAGGGAACATTTATTCCTCATTCTTTAACACATGCTTAATTATCTAAATGGCAATGCTACATCACAGGATCACATGGACTTATTCTTTTTTCCCCAGTAATGCAAGGTGTGCAAATCTAGGTGTTCTTGCTTTGTCAGGGGGATTGGACTAGATGATCATTCAAGGTCTCTTCCAATCCCTGACATTCTGTGATTCTGTGAAATGATACTTGAAAGTATACGTGATATCTTTCCATTCTACTAGTCACTAATGCTACAGTTATAAGTGCTTGGCTTATCCTGATTTGCAGTCATCCTGAAAGAAGAGAAAACCAATGAGAGAAAGCCAAAGGAGAAAGAGGGTGAAGTTGTCTGTGTTTGGTTATACAGAGCAGCAGTTTCCATATCCAGTTATCTATTTATTTTTATGACACTAGTGAGAGAGGACAAGATTGGTAGCAAATATTTATTACAGCCTATAAAACAAAGTGTTATTTTCTTTTCTACATTGCTAAAATAAGCACAGTGTGTGTTTTAAATACATCCTCTAACCTATTTCAGTACCTGACTGTATGTCCTTCTGACACACACCTAAATTGATACTGGTAACTGGAATTAAAATCATATCCAAAAGAACTATTATGATTAGAATTTTAATTTGAACTTGAATACAGAGATCCTAATCACTATGATGCAACAATGAGTTTTTGACAGATTTTGTGGTACCGTGAGATCTGAAATGAACTTTATCAGCACAATTCCCATACAGCACTTAAGCTAAACTGTCAGGGAATTAAACTCTCTGGGTTCAGTATCTCTCTGGCAGAGTACGCTGAACACCCACTGTGCCACTGTGCCAGCTCTCCAGATTATGTTTTGGAATGAAGCTTTTAATGTTGCAGACATCTGCTGTAGCTTTAGGAACTTATGTTTTCCAATAGATAAAGAATAAAGAATTGTCTGTTCAAAAATAATATTTGAGTGGCTTATGTAATAAAGTACAGCTGTTTTTTTTTTTTTTCTGATATATAAGCTAAATAACAGCTCGCATCTGTTTTTATAATATGAAGCTTACAAAAATAGCAGATGTTTACCAGTAGAAATGCCTAGAAATGACAACAAATAGAAAAAATGGTCAGAAAAGAGGAATTAATCCCATTAAATCTTCAGTTAAACTGTTGCTTCTGCAGAGGTGGTACAATGTTAGAAAAGCAGTGTCATTCAGTTTACAATATTAAATCAAATAAAGCAAAGAAAATAAAGTAATTTGTGTTTATAGTTGGAAACTGACATTTGCCATCATTTAGTTATTTACAAAAATAAATGCTCTGTGTTAGAAAGTTCCACTAGAATTATATTTCTGATTATTGTCTGCATTTTTTAATACATTTTTGAATTATTTTTACAAGCTAAAGTTGTGATGTAAATGAATTTATTTCCATTAAGACTAGGTCCTTTATAGCTGCTACGTTTATTCTATAAGAATAGAAATTTTTTTGCTAAGTATGGGAAGTGCTACTAAAATGGCTGTAAGATAGCTTCAAGGCCTTTACATTCTGGAGAAGTTGTACTGGAATTAATCTGGAGAGTAATCGTGATAGCATAAGCAATCCACACTTAGATAAATTAATTATTAACTTTTCAGTTATGCACAGTTATAAAGTTACGAGCCAAGTTATGAATTAAGCTTATACTTTATTATAATAGTGTTTGAGTGTAGCTAGCAAAAATATTTGAACTTTTTTCATGTAAGAAAAATACAAAAAGAGGGAAATACTGTGTTATGACTCCTGTAGGTCCTGATCCACTTTTGGTCAATGTAAGAGTATTCCATTTCAAATTATTTAGAAACACATACCTAATGCTTACCTGTACAGAGTGTTAGTGAGATGAGTTAGAATCAGCTTGAAAACAGTTCTAATATTGTCACTAACTTTCTGTGAAGAAATTTTGGCATATACTTTTCCTTTGTACTCTCTTTGTACTTAACCTGTAGTACATTTTCCTTTTCTATCTTAGTGAAACCAGGTAAATTGGATGTTTTAATGATTTTTTGTCTTCTTTTTTTTTCCCCCTAAATGAGATGTTTGAGATATGACAATCATAAATTTAATGACTAAGGCAATGTTCACAAGTTAGGTTCTTAAGTATTTTGTTATAATTTACCACCCTTTAATAAAGGTTTCATTTCAAATAGGTTCATTTTAAGGTGTGTGATACACTGAAATACTGAGTAATGACAGGTTCCAACATCCTGCCAAAATAGCATGTTTAAAAAGAAGCCAGATTATTTTGTTTAGAAAAAAATGATGTTCAAACCCCTGCAGTGTTATTTTCTATATCTGATAATGTGAAAATATCATTACACTCTTAAAATATTTCTCAATTCCATTGGAATGTAGGAGGTGAATGTTCAAGACTCTTTTCTGTTTCAACTTCATCCTAGTATTATTTTCTGAACAGGTATTAGTTGAGGTATTTGAGCATGGATTCAAATAAGTACTTCTTAAGCATGTTACAGGTTGACTGGACTTGTAACTCTATTGGTTTTGATAGTAGGTTAATTAAGGATATAGTAAGTTGTGATGTAGTTCTGTGTCAGAGCTCTAGTTTCACATCTTGTCAAGGACCTTTATTTGGTCATTGTATGCCTATAACACTTCAGCTATTTCCTTTCAGATTGAATTAATTAGACTAACAGAAACTGAACTGACATTTTGGAGAGTGCGTTTCTATTATTAAATGTGTGGTGGTTTTGCTAGGGTGAAAGATGCTCATTCTCAGTCCAGATGTGGCACTACTTCTGCTGTGCTCTTCATCATGATCTGTGGACTATTCTACCTCCCAAGTTAGCCCAGGAGATTTTTACAGATGTGCTAGAGCAATCTTTGGCTGTACTGTCCTCCAGATATTCCCAGGCCTGTCCTACTTACAAGCGAACCCCACAAATCAGGTAAAGATTTTATTTTTAATGCACACTTTTTAGTGGCTAAAGCTCATAAATCTTAGTTTCCTGTTATACACTGATGTGATTCAAGTTAAATGATTGTAAATACAATGGAAGGAATAGACATAATTTATTTCATTCTAATGATCATTTTAATTCAGTGGATTTTATATGTTCAAGTCCTGTGATACTCTAACAGTCAGTATCAAGTGGCTGTCAGTTATGGACTCAAAATTTTCCACATACTAATGTGTTGCCTGACAGTTAATGTTTTGTAGAATTCAAGATTAAGTTCACTTGTCATTACTTTATTACTCCCATTAGATATGAAAACACAAGGAGAATGTATATTCTGTTTTCATTTTTATCATAAATAAATTTGCATTACTTTTTTTAAATTTGTAATGTAGACAGTAAGTTGTTCCCATCTAATAGCACGGTCTTTCTAAAGAAGCGTTTCCATGTTTTGCAAGTCTTCATTTGACTAGTCTTAGTAGCATTTTTTTTTATTTTTTTTTTTGTGACTAACTCTATATTTTCAGTACAGTAAGTTCAGTGATTCTACAGCAGGCACTGATGAAAGATGCAATTTCAAGTCCCTGCTATAATTCAGACATATCTGGTTGTCAGAAGAGCACTCTATTTAACTGAAATCTACCACTATTCTGATGCATCCAAGTAATATTAATTTCCCTTTTTATTTCTACAGAATAGATATTGCAGCAATTTTGATGTCCACTGAAAATATGCTGTGGTCAGCTTGCAGCTCAGTCCGGCAATTTCTGGATCCACATGAAGACAGAGATCTCAAGATCTATAAAATACATAGCCATTGCAATAATATGCTCTCTGTGCTAGCTATTTTAACTTCACCACTGAAAATTTTGCATGAGTGAGTATGAATTAAGCATTCTATTTCAGGCAATATTTCTTTTTCAACTTACATTGATACATTGGCAAGATGAATAATTGTGTTGAAATACAAGTGCTGTAAACACTGCTGAAACAATTTGATAAACTTTGACTCTTTACTGATTTGGTTTTGAAGTCATCTTTACAATGTTGCCTAGAGGTCTATTATGTCTGCTGGTATTTTGTTAACTTTGGACCAAATCCTTAATTTGCATATTTGTCTGATGGTGACAACACAGAAGATAACAATGATTTTCTGATTTTGTTTCCTCTGTAACACAAACAGTAAAATGTTGTTGATTATTGTTTACCCAGATGTACAACTTGCTTTTTAAATAGGTTTTGTTAGAAACATGTTAATGTAAAATTGAAATCACTTCCTATTATGGTAAGTAATAACAGCTTTAGTAAAGCCTTTGAAAAGATTTTCAAGAATTAGTGGCTCATACAATTGAAATATTTTGTGTTATTACTAGTTCAGATTTACCTATTCAAGGTAAACTGTGTTCTGCTGTCAATCCATAAAAATTTTGTGAGTGCTAGAATTTAAAGGAACACAATTTACTGCAATTGTTATCTGGTTACATGGCCAGTGAGTTCTTATGAAAATAGTTCTTTTATATTGTATGTTTCACTATAGACAATTTGTCAGATAGCCTAACTCACTATTGTATTTCAGATTAGCAATGAAAAACTTAAACTGAACTGATTGTCATATGCTTTCTCTTTCCTAAGTCTCAAATCAGACCTTCTGCATCCTGCCCTCACATAGTGTGTTTTCTTTATCATAAGCATGCTTAGACCTGCTTTTAAATTCACCTAGGAATCTTGGGCCACCAGATTTTAGCACTCACACTTTTTGCATGTATCATTTTTCTCCACCCTTTTCTGCCCTTTCTAAATTATAATCAAAGAATCACAGATGGTATGGCTTGAAGGAGACTTTTAAAACCATCTCTTTCCAACACCCCTGCTGTGGGCACAGATGCCTCCTTCTAAATCAGGTTGCTCAAAGCCCCATCTTACCTACCTAAGAACAGTTCCAGGAAGATTTGAAGATCAAGGTCTGAACAGGGAGGAGCCATTGACTCCCTCAAGTGTAGAGAGGCCTTGCCAAGAGATGTAGGAAAATTGAAGGGCTGTACAATCACCAACTACATCAAGTTTTAACAAGAGCTAGGGCTCAATTCGCACCTGGAACAGCTCAACTCTGGCTGTATTTACAGACTTGGGGACAAGAGACTGGAGAGCAGCACCGCAGAAAGGGAACTGTGTGTTTTGGATGACAGAAGGTTCAACACGAGGCAGCAGTGTGCCCTGCAGCCCCAAGGGCCAACCCTACCCTGGGATGCAGCAGGTCCAGCACTGCCAATGGGCGAGGGGATGGACTGTGCCCTCTGCTCTGCGCTGCCTGCAGGTTGGACGCCACAGTGGAAGAAAGGCATAGAGTTGTTAGAGTCCAAAGGAGGGCTACAGTGATGGTGAAAGGTCTGGAGGGAAAGGTGTGTGAGGAGGAGCTGAGGGCAGCCCTCATGGCAGCATAGCTCCTCAGGGGGAGCAGAAGGAACAGCATGGAGCTGTGTCAGGATGGGGCAGCTTGGGGTCAGGGAAAGGCTCTGCAACAGCAGGCAGTGGGCATGGAAGGGGCTGCACAGGGCAGTGGGCATGGTGTTTGGACAGTGCCCTCAGACACGGGGTTTGGGTCATGAGTGGTCCTGTGTGAAGCCCAGGGTTGGACTCAATGATCCTTTTGGATTCCTTCCAACTTGGGATATTCTATCAATCTACTCAGAGCTTCTGTGTTTGCTGTTAGGAAACACAGGAGGGAAATAGAAGGATGAAAAATTTGTAGCTGGCACAACAAATTCTTCTCCAAAGTTTTACCAGGCACTGAAGTGAGATTGAAAGGCCTACAATTACCAGAATCTAATTTCTTGCATTTCTTGAAAGCAGAGACATCATTTGCCATCTTCCAGGAAACCTTTCTAGATTTCCAAGACCATTGGAAAATATTTGAGAAAGATCTCTTGATGATGTCAGCCATATCTTTCATCTCTCTGACTTAAAAGGTGCCAAGAAGACAATTGTGAGGGCAGCTTTAAAAGTAATATCTCCTTCTTTAATTATGTTGCCACAACTTCAGAGTCATATGTTGATGGCATGGCAGTAGAGGTTGAACCTTCCCACAAGTATTTGGTTAAATAACTTTGTGAATTTTTTGTTGTCCTTGTAGTCTTTTGTACAAAGCTTTATTGCTTAAACTACCTTATCCTCTTTCTCCAGTTCCTGCAAATGTTCTAAATGTGTATTTTTTATGTCCACATCTGCCCAGGTTGTACAGAAAGCTCTTGAGCAATAGTGAAATCCAGAATATGGTCCTAAAACCTACCGTATGTAACTGTTTTCTTGCTGCTGATCCAAATCTCTGAACGAGGATTTTAGTCCCTCACAATGGTTGTTGTGCAGACAAAGTCATTATCAGTTACTCCGATCAAGTGTCTGGGTTTTTTGGCTCAAAAATTTCAACACTATTACTCTGTTCTGCAGGAGAATCCAACACTGTTCTTCCCTATTTTTTCCTCTAGAATTAAATAATCTATTAGAAAACAAGTTTGAAGTATGCAATACAGCACCCTCATTTTCCTCTTCTGAGCAGTGACTTTTGCAACAGATCAAGCTGCTCAAGTCAAAGCAGATTTATATTTCTTGTGCTTTTTTGATACTCTTTAGCCTTAGGAGATTTCATTCCTTCTGTTTATGAAGATCAAATAAATTAAGGTGGATGGAGCTTTTTATGATTTTGTCTCACAAACTTTTATATCTTATTTTCTCAACAAGGAATCAAGTCAATAATGCAGATTATGAAAGAAGAATGTAGAGGTTCTATTGGTAAAATCTACTGGGTAAAATTATCTTTCATTCAATACAGAAACCTGAAATATTTATCTTAATTTTAATATGTGAGTTACAATTCATGAGGTTGCTTCTTAGTCTTGTTTCTTCCTTATAAAGAACTAAATTCTTCAAAGTCTGTAAGGAAATAGCATCAGGATGCATCTTGTTGGCATTTCATTGTTTTACGCCCACACTGAGGTTTAAAAGATCATTTATCACCTTGTCATACTCTACAGAAGAATAAAACTACCGTATCTTGGAATCTTGGCATGGTATTAAATACTTTCACAGGTGCTATCCACTGCTTTGAGACTACACAGACAGCTTCTTTTACATATCTTGTAGTCAAAACAGATTTCTTACTACCTATTATTACATTTCTATAGAAGAGTGGTTGAATTAAGCTGTCTGGCACAGAGCTGATTCCCTTTCCTGGCAAGAACTGCATAGCCAACACTGGACACAGAGTATTGCTGGCACCAAGGGTTGTTTCACTGTCACTTATACACTTCATTTTTTATAATGTTTGAAGGTACTCTGAAATTTAAACAGCGTTTAAAGCTATCACATTTTCTCCATGTCTTTTCAGAATTTGCAAAGAGATTTTGCTTTGTGCCTCAGAATTTGCCCTGTGCTTATCCTCATGTGACAGCTAAGGAACTATACTTAACAAACTGCATTAGCCCTGAAGCTTCTAAAACATTTCATGCAGTAACAAAAAACATGTATCTGTCATTCTTTCCTGTAGGAACATCTTGTAACTGTCCTTTGCTATGTTGTGAGAAATATTTTGGAGATAAAGTAACATTTTTTTTCTAGAATATTCTCAGATTATTGAAATTACTATCTTTAATTATTTTGCAGTCTAAGTACTCTTTTTATCTTTATAACAATCTCTGATTATTTTTTAATCTTCTGTTATTCGTGAATTCACAAAGAGCACAAATTTACTATATGCTAACCTTTCTGGTCTGATATTGCTTACGTGAGATCATTTTGAAGTCCTTCTTGCTTTATTTGATCAGTAAAATTAGTTTCTAAATAAACCGTCCTATATTTTTCAGGAGTTCAGAAGCCAGTGAAGGAATTGGGATAACTGTAGACACGTTTTTCTTACTGAGCAGTGTAATAATATCTCTTCTTTCATCTGAGGTCACATAGGGAAGCCTTTGTAGGCATTGTCACTGTACTTCTCAATTACTTACATGAAACTGTGAAAAAGAGTTAAAAAGCGATTTTAAATAATAAAACAGTGAAAATCATATACTGTCAGTGCTGTTGTGACATAGCACCCTATAAAGAAAGACTGAAATTTTTCATTTTAGATGTGATCCTGAAGGTTGTATTCCAGTTGGCTTTCAGTCTATCTCTAGTTTTGAGCATTTAGATCTATTCTCACTGTTTCTGTTCTGTGGCAGTGGCATTTTTTTATGTCATATTTAACGATACTTTTATCTTGAGAAAATCTTCATACCTCTTTTTTTGGTATTTTTAAATGTCTACTACTCTTATTATAGCAGAAAGAATTCTTATTGAAAATTGGGAATGAAACAGAATCACTTCAGAATGGAAGGCAAATATACAAGTTTTGTAGAACTGGCATTTTTAAAGTTACCTTTTTTACATAATTTGAAAAATCCCAACTATAATACATAAAGAAGTAAGTGTTAGAGAAGGAAAGTTATTGGGATGAAATTTTCACATCCAAAAAAGCTGAAAAGATGCAAAAGAAGTGATAATTGATTTTAGAAAAGCAGTATTTCCTAATATCATCCTGAATCTCCCCTGGTGCAACTCAAAGCCATTCCCTCTCGTCCTATCACAGTTACACAAGAGAAGAGGCCAACCCCCAGCTCACTACAGCCTCCCTTCAGGTAGTTATAGAGTGCAGTAAGGTCTCCCTTGAGCCTTCTCTTCTCCGCGGTGAACAATCCCAGCTCCCTCAGCTGCTTCTCATAAGACCTGTGCTCCAGAGCCTTCACAGCTTTATTGCCCCTCTCTGGACATGCTCACAGCCTTGATGTCTTGCTGCCAGTGAGGTGCCCGAAACTGAGCACAGTACTTGAGGTGCAGCCTCACCAGTACTGAATATAGGGGGATGATCCCTGTTCCTGCTGGCAACACTATTTCTGATACAAGCCAGGATGCCAGTGGCTTTCATGGCCACCTGGGCACACTGCTGGCTCATGTTCAGCCAAGCATCGACCAACACCCCCAGGTCTTTGTCCTCAACTCTGTTTCCTCTAAATTAAAATGAAATATTAACTCTGTAAATTGTATTCTCACATATATGTCTATAATCAGAAAAGTAATTTTTTGCTACTGGTTGGTTGGACACATCTGATTTTGTCCTCTCACACTCCTTATGTAAGAGCAGTGATGGAGTAGAAGTAACGTAAAACTAGCTTAGTTAGTTTTTCAGCAGTCCTTAAACTTGAAAACTGCATATTTTTTAACCTCTATAATATGTCTTTGCAGCCAGTGAAGGAGATGGAGGAGATCCAAATCCTCTCACTTTGTTTTTTTTCTGTTTAAAGTCTATGTCATCTTGCATGTTATACAAAAGATAACTATTGCCATTTCAAAAGATAGTTTACTTTTGTTTACGAGAAAAATATTGATAATATGATACACATATTTTGCAGAAACAAAAGAGGAATAGAAGGGAATGACGGAAGAAAATTTGCTTATTCAGTGCATCTAAACCCATAGTTTGAAAACCTGCTGTATAAGAATAATTATATGAAGAAAAATCTTATTTAACTGTGTTGTCTGTGATAGATGTTGAGACAAATGGTGAAGTAAGATGAGAATGACATTTTTAACATCAGACAAGATCAGTAAATTTGCAGATATGTGTATGTACATGTATATTTAGTGCCAGTTATCTTAAAGGATTCTCTCTTCTATTGTTATATATTTGTGTTATTGTTCCAAAGGGATTTTCAGTCTTCCACATCATTCAGAAGTATTCATGATGTTTTTGGGTTTTTTTTCAGGACACTTTTGAACAGTTCTGGAGAACAGCTTCCTCATGATCTTTCTAAAGGCTCTTATCATCCATTATGTTGGTTATTTTGCATACCATCATCCAGTCCTTCCTTGCTGAAGTGAGTATCAAAAGTTGATTGTAAAAGAACTACCACACAGTCAGTTCTTTCAAAAGCAATTACATCCAAATGCATGGCTAATAGACATTCTGATGAAACAACATGGAAGCATTTTTTGAAATTCATTGCAGATTTCTGTTGTCTTTGAAGCTAAGAATCTGAGAGTGGTAACATTGAAAGCAGTACATTGTAGTTTTTTTGCCTGTATGTTCATTATGTTTGATATTTGACTTGTGTTTAAGATTTTCTTGTATTAAGAGTATATACCAGTATAGTAGTTCAACACAGGTTCTTCAAGAATTATAATTAAAAGAGAGTTAAAGAATGTGCATCTATTTGTGATCGCTAGTTAAAAAAGCTTCTGATAGATAAAATATCACATTGAAATATATACTTCTTGATAGTAGTCAATATTTTGAGGGTGATTACTGCATGATTAGAAGAAAAAGCTTACTCTGTTCTTCTCTGTCACTGCATATAATGACAAGTTACATATGAGACATATGCTACCAGCTGTGCTGTCATTCCCTTTCTAATTTTGAACTTAAAGTACTCCCACACCAGTTTAGATACTCTTCTAACCCCTTCACCTCCTCCTCCTCTTTGGAAGTTATTTCCTGAGAGATTTTCACTTTCCATTTTCATGAAAAGCTGTTTTGTGAGTTGTTTTTTCTGTTTTCTGAAACAGAAAAGTATTTTCATGTTTTGGAAGAATATGTTATTATATGAAAAGTGACTTACTGAACACCACTGTGCTGTTGATTTATTACTTCTTATGTTATATCATCCCCATTACAATATTTATCCCATGCTATGCAGCACATTCTGTTTTCTTTCCATAACCCTCACCCCTAATGTCATGTCAGTGATACTGCTGTCTCCTTTCCTCATGCCTCTGATACTCACTGAACAAGATGCAATAGATGGTTTGACTGAGTCTGAGGTGTATGCCCGGCTGACCAAAAAAACAGACACACTTTGGTGTTAACAGAGATTAACTGAATTAAGATTGTGTCCTTTTCTCCACTGAAAAGTAGTAGTTCAAATTCTCTAGGTCTTGAAAGATAATGTTTGTGGAATTTCTATTAATCAAATTTCAGTAAAATTAGCCAATGATTCAGTAATTTATGCATAGGTGGAGAAATAGGAGAAGGGTGGATACAGCAGAGAGTCTGACAACATGATCACTAAAAAAGATATTTACTGTATTTCTACGAGTTAAAGACTCGTCATTTTTTTCAACCTTTAATCCAAAGCCAGTATTCAGAATTTAAATTCTAGTTTGCATTATGAATTTTGGAAGATGATATTGCAAGACTTTATCCTCTGCTGCATTAAAGTATCTAAACAAAATGTTGGTACCATTTCACTCTGTGAATTTCTCTTTTTTGAGGTGGAATTACAATTTTCCAGGCTCTGTTCAGGACAGACTTACCATTAATAACATAAATATAAATAGCAAAAAAAAAAAAAAAAGTATTCTAGACTTAGAAAGGGTTTGTGTATTTTCTCAGAATGAAAGGTGAGAAGACATACATCTTTCTGACCACCGAAGTGTCTTCTCTGTCAGATTTCTATGGGAAAATGAGGAGTCCAAAAGGAAGCACATATCTCAGAATTTATAGTTAGTGTGCCTATGTGAAGACAATCCATGTATTGTGCAGTCTTGGTGAACTGCACTGGTAAAATATGTAGCATCACCTTTTAACAGCACAGCGTTCAGCTGCTTAGAAAAAAAAAAAGCACTGAATACTCTGTATGTTAAGTAATTTTGAGTGATGTGTCCTGAGGTGCTATGATTTGTTATTGGTTTTACACTGTATATGGAAGGTTTTCTTTCTTGAAATATTACAGTTAGTATATCAACAAGACCCGCTATGTTTACGTACTGCAGAGAACCAATTAACAAGTGGAAGCTGATTCCTTATTGATTGTTCTTTAGTCCTACTTCTGAAAAAAAAAATAATAATAATTCACTGTGCAGAACAGAGTTGAAAGCAGAGGATATTGTATATCTCCCAGCTGTGGGCACCTAATTTTTTACTGAATTCCAAAGACTAACCTGGAACAAAATTATTTGCTCTGTATAGGCTTTGTATTTCAGGACAAAGTTCTGTTAGTTGTTGAAATAATTTTGTTCAAAAAATTCACTGCTTTACCAGTTTTTCTGCATCAGTTCTCACATACTAATATGGCTAGTCTGTTTTGTTTGAAGTCTATTTGAACTGAACATCTTTTTTTTAACATGAAGTAGAGTTAACCTTTGTCTTATGAAATGTTGATTTTTCATTTGAAGATTTCTTTTTTTTTCCATCCTGTATACTACGATAATGTAGTTGATTGTCAAATTAAATGATCACTGATTATAATTTATGTTACAGTTCCTTTAGTGTGATTCATTCTTTGCTTCATTTGGGGTTTATAATCATATCATTTGCAAATGAGAGTTCTATTTTTTTTTCTACTGTACAAAACTGAACATTTCTATGTGATATTTATATGTACTTCACCTTTTGTCACTTTTTTTGAGGCTAGTCTTATTTTCACTAGTACTGAGCTACGAAGATGGGAGAACATATGCCTCTCCATATGCGCGTTGCAAAACTTCTCAGTGCATTTATTGGTGCTAGCTTCATGACTGTAGGGAATGTCTGCTATATTTTATTTTTCCTCCAAGTGAGTCACACCATTGTACATTTCAATTTGCAAAAGGCTTTTAGAGCCAAGAACGGGTGTATATTACAACATGATAACTTCCCATCTGGTCAATGACAGATGAGTTTTATTTCAACTCAAATATTCTAAAAATGGCATTTATTTCTGAATTCATTTAAAATATTATCCATCATTAATCTAATTGACCAAAGCTGTTCCTTTACTTATATTCTGAAGGCAGTAACTGGCCTTATTTTATTTCATACCATTTCATTCAAGGAAGAAGATAAACAGGATTAAGCTGGCTCATATAATTTAACTGAATTTGTGAAATGTTTAGTTTCAGGCAGAGCACTAAGATTTGTGTGAGTTGTTTGAATTTAAATTGTGATTACAAACAACCATGTAGTTCTTCAAATGCACTAGAGTATATGTACATATAACTAATCTTGAACATGTAGAAAAAAATGCTTCTAAGAATGCAAACCCTAAAGTTTGATTACAATATGTGTTTTAAATATGAACATTCATAAGTGTATATAATTTTGATAAATATTATTGAAATCCAATACATATTTATGTGCAAAAATATCATTGTCAAGCCAGTGCTACATTATATCTAACTTTCCAGATGGAAAATAAAAAATGTAGCTGAATTTTCATGGCATGTATGTTGCTTATCTACTCATAGGTATCAGGTCCAAAAGGCCAATCTGTATAAAACTGTCTTCTACTTAAATGGTTATTACATTATTAGCTATGAAGTTTTATTGTAATAGTGTGATATAAGGGTCCTGCTGTAAGGTGCCTTTATGGAAGTATGGTTTTCTTAGATTGCCTCAAGGTTTCCTTGCAAGATCTGTGCGTTTACACTGTATATGGAAGATTTTATTTCCTGAAATATTGCATTTAGAATATCAACAAGACACATTTCTGTCAATGGAAACATAGATGTGACAGACTAAACCAGTTAAATATGTTAACTGGCATTTTCTTTTCCAGGTCTTGTCGAATTGTATTAGATATGCTGTCTATACAGTAACCTTGAATGAACAGTGGAGTTTTTGTGGAGTCATCTGTGCTTTTTTCATGCATGCATACAGGCTGAGTTGTGTGATAGCATGCTTGTCCCGCTCAGATGGACACAGAAGTATGAAATGTAAAATAGCCACATTAACCCATTTTAGTTTTATCCAAATAGCTGCATACAAATGGTACATAAAGTACATGTCCAGATTAATATTAATCTTTTTTAACAGGAAGACTTAGCTTCTAAGAAAGAAGGCTAATGCTGAAGTTGTCGTGTGTGTACTGGCAGATAATGTTTATGCATATATAGTTTATGCACTGAGGCATATGTAGTTTTTACACTGGTGTGTGTAAAATTTATGTGCATAAGTGTTTACATAAGCAGTACATAAACTTTCAAAATTAGCAACTATTGTTGTATAAACTTACATCCGAAATGAATAAATAGGATAGTTAAACGTCAATGAGAATTTAATTTTAAAAGCTTAAAAATCTTATAAATGTGAAAGGTCATTTATATGTCAGCTAATAGGGGAAAAAGGCTTTCATGGAAAAAATTACTTACAACTCAATTTTGAAAACTTCTTTCTAAAAATGTCTGAAAGAACAAAACACTAAGTACAATAATCTGAGGGACTGACAGTCTCCACTTTGTCATCAGCAACAGAATTTACCTGTGCAGTTAGTTAAGCCATAGTTCCCTCACAGGTGCAGCTTGCAGGTCTATGCACACTTTTTGGTCCTTGGAGTCATCCAGAAAACATCAAAAGAGCATTTGGAAAGATCACAATCAGCTGTGAGGGTAGGTGTCTGAGATGCACTACTCTCTCTGAGGCAGAATAGACAGGAGGGGAAACTCAAAGCTCTGTTGCCAAGGAAGCTGCTCGCTGAGCTCAGAAAACACCTGATGGGAGTGAAAGACTAATCCATGCCCATTTTACTTACTCCATCTTGAGTTTGATGTTTGGTGTTGGGACATTGGCTGAGTTCAGAAGCCCTGGGATATTTGTTTGGATACCTAAACTTTTGGAGAACATGAAACAGCAAATAAGAAACTGCAGTCTCCTCAAAAGATAATGCATGCTTTCTCACATCCCTGTGCTGGCAAAGTACATCAGCCAATTTCAGGTGTATTTTGATGTTTAAGAGTTGGTCAGCATAATGAGGACCCTTGCACACCCTTTGAGCATTCTCTGTGTTTTTTAATTAACAGTTTCATATCTTTAATTTAGGATACTTCAGAGCAATAAACAATTAACACGATAGTAAATTAAAGAATAATAGCCTTAGATTTATTCAAGCGCGAAATAAAAAATCCTTTTTGCCTAGTGGAACAAGGCTATACATGTTTCCATGAAAGAGATAAGTAAAGTTATTTTATATCAGTTATAACTTTGGCAGACTATAAAATGTTAATTTGCTTTTAGCTAGTTGAGATTAAATCTAATTCCTTCCCTGAGCTGCCTTAAAGTAAGCAATCATGAAAGCATTGTCAGAGTAATCTGGGAGGAACTGACATTTAAGGGAGTTAGCATTACATCTGCACTTTAAGGATATTAATTTCTTAGATAAATTAACTACATTATGCTGTTTTTATCTTGTATTTTGAAAGGAATCAATCAGCAAGAGAAATGGCAGTCCAGGGTCAACTGAAACTGCTGTTATCCCAGCCATACTGCAATTTGAACTTGCTGCTGGAAACCTTACTCTGTCATGACTGTATCTTGGTGAGAATGTTACTGAAAAGTTCAGGTAAGTACTTACATTGTTGATCTGTACAAGAATATCACTGAGAAACACGAATTCATTTATATCAACTTAAATAATTTGGGATACCAGTTATCAGTAAAACCATTTTTGAGGAAGTAAAGAAAAATGAAGGTTCATTGTTTTTTTAATGAGATTTCTTTACAGTCAATTTGAGTATTCATAGTTTCAAAGCAGACTACAATTTGATAAAGTAAACTGATATCATGAATGCAAAGGAGCCTAAATGAAATTGAACTTAAAAGAGCATTGATACCACAACTGTTTTATGCAGATTTTTAAAGGTGAGGATTAATATTCTGGAACATCACCTCCAAAATTAGGTTTCTACAGTAAAAAGCTTCTTAGAGGTTTTGTTTCTCTTATATACTTGTCACTATTGGTATTATAGCAGTACATTTATGTCCTTCCTCATGTTGATTCTATCATTAATGTTATTGTGAAAGTAGGACAAAGAAAATCCTTGTTCTAAAAGAGTCTTTTTATTTCTACTAATATTGTTTGAAGCATCAAACTTGATCACATCTTTCCTCTTTATAGCCTTTACACCAAATGATCAGGTCGCTGAAAAGTTAGTGGAGTAATTGCCCATTTGACAAAATTTTGCATCTATACTGAATTAGTTTGTTTCAGTTTGAGTCTTTCTTTACCAAAATAATTCTCCTTATAAATCAGGTCACATAATAGTAAGTAACAATTTGATTATTTTGTTTTAAGGTAGTCTAACATTTGTTAGGGATTGTTTCAAATTACATAATGCATATTGTTAAGAGCTACACTGCATTCCCTTGCCCATTCAAGTAACTGTCATATTTTACAAAGACTGATAAATTTTTTTATCATAATCATATTCTTACCCAACTGCTATACAGTATTGAATTTCACTGTCTGCTTAAATTAGGATGATCAAATGACAGAATGGGTTTTCATCTACTAACTGACCAAGTTGAGCTTCAGGGAAATATATATTGCTGTGAGTTAGAAAATTTGCCATTTACACAGATTTATTAACATAATTTCAGTATTGATATGATTAAAATTTCAATTCAGATAAAGTTGAAACCTGCAATCATCCATATAATCTAAATTCATTTCAATAAGATTAATTGCATAATGTTAAAATGATTATAGTTTTTATTCCTTCTCCTGTGCAGCAGCTTTTCTGGTACTAGATGAGCTAAAATTTTTGATATTATGTCCTGTTATGTAATAAAAGAAAGGCTGGTCTATTAAGCTATACCTAGACACTAGGAATGACAGTTTAGGATTGTTTTGTTCTGTAGGATAAAAGGCTTCCAGAATTATGTACTCACCAACACTAAAATGTTGCAATCTTTAATATTATGCTTATGTTTGGTATTTAATAGCTTTTGAGTGACTTACTGTGCTGATAACAAAACTTCATGATCTTTATCTCTATTACTTTTTGAACTGAAAAGACAGTTTCACTTCTTTCACCTGGGGTCAGGAATAACAATTTATTTCTTATACTAGAGAGTCCTATTGAGATTTACAAAGTTCCCTCAGTAGAAATGGTGTTTCAGAGAATGCATGTATGCATCATTTAATGTTAATAAAAGCTGTAAGTAGATTATCGCATTTGTTGAAGCCACTGAAACTGTATATGCAAATGTAAGCTATGTGAATAAGGATATAACAGATGTTGTACTTTTGATACTCTCTGCTTAGCGTGTTATATATGAGTGTATATATATATATATATCTGCACTGAAAGTAATGCCTCCTGCTTTAATTATGTTGGTACACAACAACAGAGGCGTATGTCGCTGGCGTGGCAGTAGAGGTTGCACCTTCCCACAAGTATTTGGTTAAATTTTGTTGCTGTGTGACAGACGGCACCTGAGGGGCAGCCTGACAGAATGGAGTCTGATATGGAGATGTGCATGGAGTAAAGGTGTGTCACTGAATTCTTCTGTGTGGAAAAAATGTCACCCATTGACATTCATTGACATTTGTTGAACAACAAACAGTACTGATGAAACAGTTATGTGAAAGACAATCTACAGCTTTCACACCACAACATGAAGAATGTTACTATCAGCTCATCTGCACAAATTGGTGGTTTTTGACCAGGTAACTGTATATGGATCTGAATATCAGCTTCAGTGCATTGGAAGTGATGGTGGCAGCAGTGGAAATCACAAAGTTCGCACCAAGCAAGTCCCACAAATGTTCACACAGGAGAAAGAACACCCATTGAAGTTTGTCAGGACCTACTGAGTCAATGGGAGGCTGAAGGTGACAGTTTTGTGGATCGAACCATTACTGCAGACATAGTATCACCACTACAGGCCAGACTCAAAACAGCAGTCCATGGGGTGGCGACATGTGAATTCCATATTAAAGAAAAAGTTCAAGATTCAGCCCTCAGCAAGTAAAAAGATGTGCACTGTCTTTTTGGCACTGGAAAGGGCTGATTCTTCTGGATATGCTGGAAACCAGACAAACCATCAACTCTGACCGCTGTATCATGATGCTGACTAAGCTGAAGACTTGAACTTCTGGAATCAGGCTGGAGAAGATAGCCTTTCTCTTGCAACACGATAATGCCAGGAGCCAATACTTGTTTGAACACTGTGCAGCACACTGGCAAACTTGGCTGGACTCTGCTACCACACTCACCATACACTCTAAATTAGGCATCTTCTGGCTTCTGTCTGTTCAGGCTGATGGACTGTGGGACTGCAGTTCAGGGATGGACTATGTGGGCAACATTTGCCATCATAACAGCTGTGAAACAGTGGTTCAGATCATCTGGGGCAGATTTTTACAAGTATGGCATGCAGGCTCTTGTTCATTGCAGTTCAAAATGGATATCTAATGGTGGTGTTGAAAAACAGTGTTTTACAGCTGAGAATTTGCTCTGTTACATAGTATTATTGAGCTTTTTGTGTCTGTTGTATTTTCTTTGGGAATAAATAGGAGGCATTAATTGAATGGCAAACTACTTAAAATATATGTAAAAGTAGGATTTGCTCCTCAAATATAAAATTAACACATCAAGCATATGTAAAGTGATAAATCAGGATATCCAAAACTAAACCTCCTTTTTGCATCCAGTGAGTATGATCACTAAGGAAAGAAGGCCTTTACAAAAATAGCTGAGAAACTGGATTTGGATGCTAGACCTCAGTTGCTTAAGCTAGAGATGTAAATAACCTAGCTGTATTTCTTTTCAGTAAATTACGATAAAATATGTGCTCAACATTGATTTTTTTTAGGTACAACATTTAGAATTCTTGAAGCATATGAATGAGTTAAGGATCTGTGGGCCTTTGCTATGCCTCTGTGGGGAGACAATGAATAGAGGGTATTGTTTTAGTTTTTTGACAAAGCGAACTCTTTCGCAATTTTCTTGGGGGAATTTTTTACAAGAATTGCCTTACCACCCATTGAGATGAAACAGAAATTGATTATTTTGACAAGAAATAAATAATAGGGGAAAAAAGAAAATAATGCTTGACCTCACACAAAATTCTGTTTGGGAAAAGCTGGAATCACCAAATTCACAGGAAGGAATGAAATCCTTTGCAAAAATTCTTATTTGTTACAACAAATGCATGCGTCTCCAGAGATTTTATTTTTTGCATACAGCTGTAAAAGTGAATACTGACATGGAGATAACCTGGAAGAAAACTGCTTTCACAGCAGCAAGGCCATTGGTAGCTTTACCTAATGTTTTTGTCTTGTTCAGTGTATTGTTGAAAGACTAACTGAAGTTTTTCTTGTATAGACCGTGCAGTTAAAATTAGACTATATCCTGGCCCTGGAATAGTAACTGATAGGGGCATTTGCAAATACTCAGTAATAAGTTAAGGCTGTAAATATGAAAATGGACACAAAGAAATGTGTAAATTTACCTTGCATACGCAATTGGGGAAGGGAGAGGACCATTTCCACTGAAAAAATAAAACTACATTGTGCAATATCAGCCAACTGCTTGAACATTAATAGATATGAAGAGTTTTCATAGATTGGGTTTTTATAAGCCAGTTGCTTTGAAGAGAGACAACTTGAAAATATATGTGTGGAACTGGAGTTTTCCCTCTGCAATTAATGAATGCCCTTTGTGATGTAGTTCTTTAACAGCCACAATGCATACAGCAGCATTTTAATGTAAATTACACTGGTTATTTTCTAAGTTGCTCTAAGTGAGTAAAAGGTGATGACTTTATCAGCTGACCTCAAATCAGAACTTCTATTAACAATAGCAAGTGGTTATAAAAGAAAATGTACATTATTAAGTAAATTACTGTCTCCATAAAGAACTTTTTGGCACTGGCTAGATCTGAAACTTCTGTTTTGAGCATTTGAAGGTGGTTATTTTCCTACTTAAAAAACTGCTTGGATTTAATAATCCTGAGACAAAATCTACTGAGCAAAGGAAAGAATACTATTGTCACAGTTCCACCACACTGTTTTGGAGAAATGTAGTCATGCATGCTTTTTGACAAAACTTGGAGATAAGTGTGTAACACTGTCCTCACTGGGAGAGCACAGTATGTTACTTAGAGAAATTGATATACTTGTGCAGAGATAGATCAGTGCTCAAGATATTTTTGGATTATTCAGTATGAGCTAAATGCAGTCCTGGCAAGAATACACTCCAGTCTACCTGAAAGTTTTCTTAGCTTCTTTGTGATTGCAAACTATATTGTGCCAGCCTAACATAAAAAGATTAGAAAACTATTTTGAAATGGTTATCTCCTGCAAATACCTGTCTGGCCAGTAAACTTTGGTGGATACTCTACTTTAATAACCAATGTGGTAAATAATAATAATAACAAAAAAGAAAAGTAAAAAAAAAAGTGCTGGAATTAAGTAGTTGAAGCTGAAAGATCAGTGGAAAAGGGATTTATTTTGCTGATTTTTCAGAGATAAGCTAAAGGAAAAAATAAAGAGATTTTATGGAGTTTTTGAAATATTAAATAGGAATATCCCTTTTCATGATAATAGAACCCTTATCAAAAGTCACACACCTTCTCTTGATAAAACATGGAGGTGATATTTATAAAAAAGGAAAAGCTAATGAAGTGTGTGTACCTCTTAATGTTTAGCCTCAGAGTGGCTTCCCGGTGGATTCTGAAAGATCTATTCTTAAAGGAACAAGATTTACACTCTTTATAAGAAGATACGTGTATAAAAATCCCCCAAAGAATTTTGTGGTACTTCTTTTTATTTTCTCGAACTCATTGATACCACCGAGATCATTAGAAAAGTTTGTGAAGAGGTTGTGCCCTAAACTTTCCATGTGCCCCTGGAATTAAACGAAGACAATTCCTAGAAACTGAGGCCCTCCTATCTTTCTCTTGCACAGGTTGCAAAACTGGCATAAACCAATGTCATTTTCCAACATCTTTTTTATATAAATCAGTCTCACAGAAACTGTCTTTCCCAGAGTAGATGAATAAAATTATTTATTTGGTGCTAGCTCTGGTCAATTATTTTGATCATTAACAACAAAAGTATATTCACTTTTTGACGTTAGCACAAGTTAAAGCCATTGAGTCACATTAGTTTAAAGAGAGGTTTCAATGTATGATCATTCTTTAGGTGGAAGAATGTTTCATAATGATTCTTAAAAACATATACAAGTAAATGCTACATAGCAAGTTACGCTTCAAATCTTTGAAAAGCTCTCATTTAACTTTAAAGCACATAGGAACATAGAATCATTAATGTTGGGAAAGATCTGAGATTACCAAGTGCAACTGTCAGCCAATCCCCACCTTGCCCACTAACCATGTCCCTCGGTGCCATATCCACATGGGTATTGGAACACCTCAAGGGACAGTGACTCCACCACATCTATTTCTGAAGAGGAATTTTTCTAACATCCAGCCTGAAATCACAGTAATCATAGAATCACAGAATGGTTTGTCCATGGCTTAGCATGGCTGAGATTTTGTTTTAGGGAACTGATTTCTTCTCAGTTCATCTTTAATGGGAAAACAAATCCAAGCCTTTTTGGTGAGTATGCAGCTGCTGTTTCATTTTATTTTATATAACAAAATCAATTTATAATTTCAGAACTATATATTGCTGAGATAAGTTATGCAGAGTTATTTTTTTGACTGTGATTCTGTGCAAGTAGTCCAGTTTACTTACGATTACTATTTAGTAAATAAGCAAATTCCAGTTGTATTTTGAGAGGGTATTTTGAATTAAATAGACATTCCATAGTTTGTAGGTATACTTGATTTTTTTTTTTTTAATGGCTACATACAATCTGGGAAGACAGCCAAGTGCCATTGTGTAAAGGGCATCAGATTCCAGTATCTGTAAGTATTAATACAGTTTTCAGATACAGTTTTTAGTTTGTTTCGGTTAATATTTATATGACTTGAATTATGTGGATATTTTTATAACAATTATTTTTTTTATTTTTATTTTGAAGGAAGTGAAGTATTGACTGGTGATGAACAAGGTTCTCCCTCAGAGCAGAGAAATAACAAAGAGCCTACTCTGATTGAAACTATCTTCACTATATTATCTGACTGCATTTTATCACCCAAATCACTTGGCATTGCTTTTGATGCCTACATGGAAAAAGAACAGTTGTGGGATTGCTTATATAATATGACAGGTACTTTGTTTATTACTAAGCATTTTAAGTCTGATGTTAAACTTGTCAGTTTTCAGACATGTCATGCATATTATTTTTACTTTAATAAATCTGATGAAATTATTGTATGTTCCTTCAAAGTTATATTACAGTTAAATTGTTTTCAGCGGCCAGGTTTGCTGTACGAATGGTGGATATTCTGAAGGAAGCAGAGGTTATGATATGGTAGACTAGAATTATGGTTTTTTTCATTTGTCTCTCTGTTTTACCAGTAGGTTGGTTTCAGTTTCTGTAGATGTTTACTGATACAAGTTCCTTATCTCTGTGCATTTAATAACTTCTGTTTAAAAGCAAGGAATAATTGAAGGGGACTGGAAAAAGAAAAGGAAGGGCTGCTTTTGAGGGTGGCATAACAGCATGGACATGCAGATCTGCTGCCAAAAAGCAGACTACTAACTTTCCAAGGTGGGGAGGACAGCCCACATGATTATGGCAACTAGTGGAGCCCACAAAGAGAAGCAGCATTCAACCAGAAAGGAAAGGCATTTAGAAAAATGGTTTTACAAAATATGCAAAAAAATTCAGGAGAGCTCATGAGAGAGGAAAGGAAGAAAATGTACAAAAGGTAATAAATACAAATACCATGAAATAGAAAAAGAACAACTGGAAATGTGCTCAGATATTTCTTAGAAAAATAAATGGGATTTCAGAAAGTGGAAAGCTAACACTTAGAAGGGGAAGAAAAATACAGAAGTGTTGCATGGAAGTTTTCAGAAAGACTGTGTAGAGAAAAATAAAGTGTAGATCACTGGAAAGCACAGATAAGCAAAAGTAATGGCAAAGGACCTTAGCAGGAAACATGTCAAAAAACATTGCAGGTATATCCTGCCTGACTGCTGCTCTTTGGAAATGGAGAAACTACTATACTCTGTGGTGTTAAGAATGTGGAGAAGATTGATGCTTGTAATGTCAATAACTGTATTTAAGATGTTCTATTTTCAACATACAATCTCTGATAGCATATTATGTCTCTGTTGATGACTATTATTTTTACACATTTTTGTTACCAAAGTATCATTTTTCTTTTGCTCTTCTCTAAGAAAAGTTTGGTTACCTAAAGAATGCCATCATGTTAACACTGTAAATCTGCTTGATTCATTGTCTAGCTAGTGACTAAGTTTACTCCAATTAAAATGAAAACTACTGCTCAGATTAAATTCTGAGAAATATCTTGATGGAAAATGAGGCAGAAAAGATGAAAGAAATGAAATAACTTTTTTTTTTGTCAGTACTATATTAAGAAGGTACAAAATGCTACACTTTTTTTTATACTATTTCTTTATAACAGGCTTATAGCTGTAAATTATTTTGAATCGTAATACTGTTAGTTTACTTTCCATAAGAATTCTGAAACACTTCTTTCTGAAAAAGATTTACACAAATGACTGAACACTTACTGAATATTTAATAATTCTTTCTTCTGAAGTTTCCAGTTGTGGTGAGTCAGAGCCAGAGGTTATCAGATGCTTGAAGCTGACTTTGATTAATTCAGTCAAGGGTGTAGTGAAGCAGATCATTTCTTTGATGCATTCATGGGAGGCAACAGAAAACTATGGAACGTATCAGCACAAGCAAATACTTCCTGAAAGTTTACTGAAGACAGTTCCAAAGGAATGGAATTATACACCTCGGGAAATGAAGAGGAAGGAATCTGGGAAATGTGGGTGAAATTTATGAACTGTAGTTTAACAGTTTAAGAAGAACAGACTCCAAACATCTTGGTTGTAGGGTTTTTGTTTGAAGTGTTACCACTGGTTTCATGGCACTAGCTGATGGGAAGAACTTAGACTTAATGACAAGTTAAATTGGCTATGTGACACAGAAAAATTCTGACTTTTTTTCTATTGTTTTTACTAATTGAGACTATTACTAGAATTGACTTATGGTTTTCTTTGTTTCTTTGCTTGGGTGGGTTTTTTATGTTTTTGTTTGTTTGTTTGTTTTTGGTTTTGTTTAATCCATACTTGAATCTGTATTTAGGATTACCTTGGGTTCACTGTTTTTCATTATATAAATACTACTAACTTGTTAACATAATTTTCCTGTAGTTATATAGTGACTGATCATATCTGGAATGTTTAAAACAGGGTGAAATGTAGTGTTCATGCTTCTCATATGAAAGACAATAAACTAAAGTTTTGTAGGTTTGAATATAAAAAAGGATTGATAAAAAGCAATATGAGCATGTGCAGTGTCCTAAGACATTTAGTGCAACGCTCCACTCTTGAAGAATTATTTCACTACAGTTTCTGAAGGCAACTCATTTTTTACTGTTCAGAATACCTGAGTGTCTTCTACTTCATTTATTCTATATTAACTGTGCACAGCAAGAATAATTCTTAACTGAGTCACAGTGTGAATTCTATATTTTCTAGGCTCTCTATTTTAATTTGTGTTATTGTTTAGATTTGCAGGGACATATGTATATGGGAGACAATACTTAAGTCAAGCCACAGTGTTGAGTATTTAAGCTTTTTACCCATTTTCAGTACAAAAGAAAGTTAGAAATTATCATACAACATTCAGAAGCATGCTGTGATATAACTAGAATGTTAATGTTAATCATATCTTCTTTTATGTCTTTTTTTAAGGCTTCACAAGGCTTGCAGCTCAGGCAGTATCTATTGTAATCAGCAAGTTACCTACAGTGATTGCATGTTTGCCTCCCCCAATTAAGTACTTCTTTTTTCTGGCTGAGAGAAAAATGTCAAGAAACTTTGCTGAATTGAAGAAAGCTGGTCTGCTTGTCTGGAACTTGATTGTAATTATATGTCGGATATTTGAGGATGGAAATACTGCAGAACTTTTAACAGGTGCAACACTTGACAGATGGAGCAAAGAAAAACTCAGTTTAGTTCGTGTGTGCTTAGAAAGTATTATAGGAAAACAGAAAAGTGGTCCTAAGCAAGTGACCCAAAAGGTTATACAGAGCATAGAACAGCAAAGACCAAACTGGATTGAAAGCCAGTTGCTGAAGGCAAGAAAATTGAGCACAGACTGGTAAGAATGTAGTATTTTTCAAGTGCTGCTGTTTCTTCTTCATTTCACAGAATTAATGTTGTGTTTATGGCCGTTGTTCAATGTAAAAAATTTCTAGAGGAGCAGTGATTTTATATAACATGAAATGAATTAGGTCTTAATAATAATGGCTTTATGGTACATTTTTACAAGTTAACTTCATGGCTGAAAAAGCTATAGTTCTTTCATCTTAACAGTCTTTCCATAGTACTTAAAATGTTGCATATATTTCATATTTTGTTTCCTATTGCTATGTTTCATATTTTCTCCTGTGTTCATAATGATCCAAAAACATGACAATTTAGTTGATGTATCTTTCAGAATGCTAACAAGTATCCTGACCAGAGGGCACTGCAATGCGTTTATAAATGAGTTTTGCTGTAGTGATTAAATTAAGACAGACTATAACACGCTTTCCGTGTTCATCTGATATTAGAAAGTAAGCATACTTCCTTTTAAAACATAACTAACCCTGGAGGCGAGTAGGATATATCAAAACAGGACATGGAAAGTTCTCTGCTATGCTTTCCTGAGGAAATACCAACTTTCCCTGCAGATTTGCCATTTAGGTCCAAGTTTTTAAGTCCTCATGATGGGTTTTTCAAGGAGTTCTGTGCACATCAATGTATTTGTCGTCCTGTTTTAATGTTGAAGTGGTGTACCATTCTGTAAAAACACTATTCAAGTTCCCAGTAGAAGGTTTATAGGAGTTACCTGTCTTAGTGAATTGTCAACTGAAAGTAAGGTTGGTTAGTGATCTTTTATGTTACCATTTAACTCAAATTCACAAGCTCTAATCAATGGGTTAACAGATTGAAGCCAGATACCAGCCACTGAAACAGACATAGAATAAAATAAATACATTTTTATGCATAAAGTGCTGAAGTTATTAACAGGGTTGTTTCATAATACAATCTCAAACTTTCTAAGAATAGATGATTTGTTGTTGGTTGTTTTTTTTTAATAATAGAAATGTAGGGTAAGACAGATATTGGAATGACCTCTAAAAACTGCAGCTTTGATAACTGAAACTGAGAACTTTGATGTAGTAGTCAATTTTATTTTCTAAGGTATCACAAAAAAAGCAATAATTTTTAATTCTCATTGGGTATGAAACACTGGGAAGATACGGTGTCTCAAAGCGAGAATCAGTTAGTGGTTAGGGCTCCTAATTTTAAGCATATGGAGCTGAAGAACATATTACCTGCTCTCCAAGGGATTAGAGATGTCATGCAGTTAGGAAACTGTTTTCTGATTTCAGTGGTATTCCTGCAATAGAAATATTCCAGAAATGTTTTTTTCTATTTTATACTCAAGTAGTTTGACTCAGTTACTCTAAGGAAAATGTATTTAATAGATAGCTGAAATATCAGTGTAAAAATAAAATATTGTTAGACTTGGAAATTGTAAAACTAATAAATTGAAATGGAACTTTAAATATTTAAACTAGGTGATATTCATATAGTCACTAGACTAAAAGCAGATCTTTCAAGAAGACCCTTGTGATGTTTACGTGATTAATTTGAAATAGGAATGGTTATATCTGAAAATTTAAACCAGAGTAAAATTATGTTCTATATAACCTTTTCATAAGTAAGTGGTTTTGTGACTAAATGTATGCACATGCATTTATATATATTCGTAAGTGTTTATAGACTTAATACATACAGCGCATGAAATAAATACATACAGTGTATGTAATAAAATAAAAAGAATACAATCTAAATTCATGTGTGATTCCATAACCACCTGGTTGTGGAAAAGGGCATGGAAGTAAGCTAGACTTTTATAAGCAAAAGCCTCATGTGATTTTATGTTACGTTATTGTTATCAAGACTTGGCTGTATAAGGTGTGAATGTGATACACGTTCATCTATTTTGGTATAAATATTCAACCTAGCTTTTAGGAGAAAAAAACAAAAATGCAGTGAAAGGTTCAGAAAGTGACAGTTGTATGCACTGGCTTTCCTGTGTACTGCCTGAAAGTATTACTATTCATTAAAATAACCTTCATTTTATAGTAGCACCAGAGCTGTAAACAGTCACGTTAAATTCTGAAGAGCACACTGCCCAAAAAGAAGAGAAATGTCTGTCTTTGGAAAGTAATTTGTCGATTTGAAGATTATTGTTTTTCATCATGGTGACCCTGACTTGGCTGGCTGGGTGCATACACAGATTAAGATGAATGCAGTTATTCCTTGGCTGAGGTCTGCCTCTTTCAGGGCACATTCTTCCTAATGACATGATTGATAGGCAGTCCCAAATCCAGAGAGGAACTCATTAATCATAGCGCTGACTGAATCCAATCATCTGCTTCACCTGCATACTGACGGACAGGAAAGGATACAGTTTGGGTGCTGACACTGATACACTCCTTTGTCAGAGGTCCTCAACTTTTTCAATGTCAATCTCTGAGAAGTGTGACAAGATTCAGGTTATATCTATAAATATGGCATTGAAAGATAAGCCTTAAGTGCGCTTTAATTTTGGAGATCAATTTACTTGAAGCTTTTCTGTAAAATACACCATAATAACAGAGTATCATTCCCTTCCATTCAGCAAAGAACAAAATTATAGTTTATATTTTGAAGCTATTTGGTCTGCAGGAACTTGAAGCAGCATGTGGAAGCAATATCAGCTGTGTAGAATTCAAGTGAGCCTTCAGGTCAAACAACTTTGAGCAGAACTAACTTTGTAATTGTGGCACATTTTCAGCCACACACTGCAAACTGACGATTCCAAAGTAAAACATTGTCTGGTTTTGGTTGTTTTTGGTTGTTTGTTTGATTGTTTTTTCCGGTTCGAGGGCTTCTATTGTAGATTTTAAGTTAATTGAATAATGGTTGTAAAATATGTAATATTTTCTGCTGGTCTGTTAAATTCTTGACATGTCTGGATACCAACATATGTCTGATGGTTGCAACTCAAATATTTGAGGAGAATTAGTCCTAGGAATATGTTCTAATACTTTTCCAATCCATAACACTACACAACTACAGGGCTGCTAGCTTACGTTTTTGTGCCAAGAGCAGTCTAACAATGGCTGGAATGTCGAACATCATTCAGGGCTTTTAGGCCTGTCAGCATCAGGCTCCTGTTTTTGTTTATGTGTTTGTTTTTGTAGTTTGAGTTCTGGTTAAGAAGGAAAACAAGGAAAAATACAATGCAAAATATGCAACAAGTGGCGAAATATACCTTTGAAATGGTTACCATTATACCAGTGGAAAGAAAAAGACTTCATTTTAAAATTTCTACCCTATACTTAAAGTAATGGCTACCTTTCTGACATGTTAATTAGGCTTTAATATGAGCGGTGACAGGCAAAGAAAAATGTACAAAAGATCGAATGCAAATGCCATTCCTAGTAGCAAAGATACTTCTCTAGTGGAAAAGAAAATAAAAAAATATTTGCTCTTTGTATGCGCTTAGAGCAAAGAATGTTTTATGTTTTCAATCTTTCTGATAAAAATCGTTAAAATTCATGTAATTAAAAAATGCTATATTTAATCGGCATTTAATCAGCATTTATTACTGTAAAGGTTTCAGAATTGTATACAGCAACACTTGATTTCTGCAAGCCAAATGCTTATTTAATTCTACGTGTATTTTTAGCTGTCTTTGTATTAATACTTCGATTTTTTTAGAAGTTCAAAGACAATTTCATATTTTCCATATTCTAGTGGCTCGGATGCAGTAGAAGGCGCAGCGTTAGAGCAAGAAGGCATCGCATTCGGATTCACTGAGCAGAAAATAAACATGATGGTCCTGGATATCTGCCACAAACCAGGTGGCAGCGAGTACCTGAGGCAAATTTATCACATCATCCGGCTCAATGAGGTAGGGAAACGGCCTTTTTACCGAGCAATTAGGTGTGTACTGGCCTGAGGCAGCTTCTGCTGGCAGCTAAGGGTTAGTCAAGGAGGTGATAATTCTTCTTAAAGTCAATACGAAATCCTGTATTGTATTGTAGTAGAATCCGTTCAGTTCAGGCATTTCTACATTGGTGCAGAAAGATTATGAAGAAACTGTCGATTTTATTTATGTACTTAAACAGTATTATGGCACGTAAACTTCCTTCAGATTTGGACTGTAGACCGAAAACGCATTTTAGGAGTTTAAGCACAGCTAAAAATAATAATGCTAATTAAAAAAAAACAAAACAAAAAAAAAAAAAGCAGCAAAGCTATTGAAAAATAGGCTGTTACAAGAAGTATAATTAAATGTAGTGAATCAATTTTCCCGGTTTAACAAATAAACCCCATGGCTGTACTGAGAAAGCAAATGCATCAAAACAAAAATGTTGCTTCATGTTCTAGAGAACTCTCTTTAGTTAAAGTGTTTTCAAAATTACAGTGAAAAAATTCAGATTTGTTTGCTGCATGTGGAATTTGGGCAAGATAAAAGAACTGTCTCATTATTTCTAAGGCTGTACTAAATTCCTGTGAGGTACCAGAAGCATCCTTATTTTATACACTGAAGTAAACACAGGTTTACTTAAATTGTAAGATAACACAGATCTACACAGCTTAATTAAGAAAATTCTGTTTATTACTTTTAATTACTAAATTGCTATTCCTTGAATGCATAAGTAGGGGCTGTTAAGATCATTGCAAGTGTACAGAAATTTGTAATAAAATGCAAAATAATGCAAATATAGGCATAGTCCAAGACTTAGAAAAAATTGATAGCAGAAAAAAAAAAAAAAAAAAAACCAATAACAACAACAATTAGGTAGCTATGTATAAGGCAGTAAAGCAGCTCAGCTTCTGAAAATCAGATCAACAGTTTAATTCTAAAGAACAGGCTTAAAAGCAAACTTTACAGATCTGCATTTTGAACTTTTAAAAGCAATATAAGCATGTATGTAGAGATGGCAACCTAATATTAATACAATACAGAGTCTTTTCAAGTTTCATCTCAAACAATTAAATGGTTCAGGAAGTGAAGTGAAAATTATTACTGTAAAGCAGTTCAAACAAAACCTTTTCACCTGGAGCACATTCAGGATTTCACCTAGTATAATGAAGTGAAGAAAAGATTATGAGCAAGACCTCTTAAAATAGCACATAATGCTAGGTAGGTAGGGCAGTCACCAAAGGGACTAGACATGCAGGCTCAAGCTTTTATCTGTATCAAACTAAATGTCCAAACCGATAGAGCTTTAGCTAACAGTGTGGAATTTCGTCATTTTCCCCTTATGGAATTGTTTCGTTTTTCAGAAATTGCTATAAAAATCCATTTGGCAACTCCTGGGGTCAAAAGCGGAATCATATTCTAATTGAACAGGTAGAATATTTGTATCAGGTTCTGGAGACCCCAAATCAAGATCTGAGTCCTATGAGTATTCAGTTATTTATACAAAGTGGAGCAGCTCCAATAGGAGGTGAAAAGCTGAGAGAATTAGTTGGAAGAGGGACTTTAGCCTACCTTTCCACATCCCAGGTGTCTCTCCTTCATTTTTTTGCTGTTAGTAAGAGCTTCATTAAAAATAGAATATTTCTCAGTGGAAAAAACCTGTCTTGACTTAAAATCATAATAATAATAAAATTCTGATCAGCATAGGATGTAAGAATTTTACTCCCACTCATCTTTTGAAACAATTACAAAATATTTTAAGACTTAACATAGCGTTCTGCTAATGCATTTTTCAGTATTATATTTCACATTTTAGATTGTTAAATGCAGCTGACAACAACAGCACCAAAAAATAGACTGGATTGCCTGTTAGAAGGTCTGTGCTTTCCTTAGACTCCTTGGACTGTCAAAAGGTCATGCTCTGAAATTGAGTTTGGAGATCTTTATTCTATTAATAATTGCATATGAATGGAGAACAAAACAATGGGACAGAAAACTGTGGCTCAATAATTTTCCTTAGAAAGGCAGGGGAGAAGATGAATAAATTCTTAGAAGCTATGTTTGGCAAAAAATGTAATAAAGATCTATTATAGACACTGTAGAGCTCAAAATGGTCTACAGGTGAAGAGGTATATTTATCAAGAAGAATAATTACTTTTAAAGCTACTTCTCACTAATGGCTACGGAATTAAAACTGCCTTTCCTGAGCTGTCTAGCTCGCAAATATTGCCTGGTTTGTTTCATGTGCAGTCATTGATAGTAATGATACAGCTTACATGATTACAATCATGATTTTATTTTTTCTCACTTTTTTTAAACACAAGCCTTTCCGAGTCTACAGTGTATACAGTACTATAGGAGTCATTAAAGTAATGCATTTACCATTGCTGATTAAGTCTCTTTGTCAAAAAAAAATATATAAATCTTTAGTACTCACTATGAACAGGTTACCCAGTGAGGTTGTGAATGCCTTCTCCTTGGAAGCACTCAAGGCCATGTTGGATGGGGCTTTGAACAACCAAGTCTAGGATAAGAAATGAAAATCCCTGTGTTGGAAATTAGGCTGTATACCACTTGAAATGTTCAAAACTCTAGCAAGCATGACCTGAGCAGGTTCCACCTTTCCTCTGAGAAGGCAACAGATTCTTCTGCTGGAGCTGTGACAACCAGGTGGCTGAATTGCTTTTGAGTTGAGAAAATGCATTCCTATGAGGCAGTACTTTAAGTAAAGTTGGTGTATGTGTTGAAATATCAAGACACCTCACCTTACTGTTAATATATATATACTCTTTGCTATGGCATAGAGTAATGAATGGAGAAAAAGAGGGGAAAAAAACCCCAAAAGGTCCCAGAGGCTGGGAAAATCTAGGTAAAAGACTGAAAACATGTTTTCACAGCTGGATTACAGTGTTATTTAAAGCTAAAAGATCACTGAGATCTATATATATTTTTTTTAATACATTTTGGTAATTTCATTATTTTTAACCAGTCCTGACAATTGGCTGCAACCAGCAGACAGATCTGCTCTGTCTCTTGACTCTGATTTCCCAGTCGTAGGGCCTTCTCTGTATGAGTACTAGAAGTCATGTGACTTGCTCATCTGGCTGAAACCTTTATTTTTTTCTTGATAATTTCACAACATATGCTAGTGCCAGCATAAGGGAGAAAAAACTACAATTTATGTGGATCGGGGAGGAATTTGTGCCTTTCAAGCCAGACCACAGTTAGATCAGTTTAAGCTGATGATGAAATTATCCACTGAAGAGTACAGTGACTTGGCAGGTAGTTTACACACTTCCTCACCTGAGTCTGAAATTATTTTATTAGCTTAGTATTACTGCAAATATTTGCATCCATCCATCTTAATGAAGACTCACCTTGAGTACTCGCTCAATGTTATAGCAATCCTATCATTATGGACTTAATTTTAATAGTGATAAACTGTTCAATCGCAACAGTCCTTCCAGCAGTAGACCTATGTTTCTTTATCTAGCTCTTTGTAAAACTATTTAATCAAAACAGTTTATTGGCATGCAGTGATGATTTATTTACACAGCAGTTTAAAAATTGAAAACAAGAAAGACTGGCCAAAATAATTATGCCTGCTACACTATAGTTTATAGAATTGCCATGTAAATCACAGATGACTTCTAGTCTTCAAACGTTTAAATAATTAAAAATAGCTTCGAAGATTGGTAGAATGTTTACTTCCTATGTTTACACAGCTGATTTGAACAGTTTCTTTGAACAATTCATTTGTAGTCATGTAGTAGCTATGTAATGTAGTGCTATTTGAAATTATTTCTTTGTACTTTATCGTATAGAAGATATCATGTAATTGCTATAATACATTGCAATAGTATATAGGAAACATTTGTTTTTCACTTCTACATAGACCTAACAAATACATTAAGTGAGAACTGATTAATGTAAGTTGATGATAATTTCAAAACAGTAGCTTACAATGCTCTGGTTTACTTCTGTTTGGTGCTCACAAGGAGGTTATTTATTGTTTGTTAATCTTGAAAATACATACATATTGAGAAATATTTCTTATTTCTTCCTCTAATATAACGAATTTCTAGCAAGCACATATTAAATTGATTCTTGAAACTGGGGCAAATTTCACTTAGGCTACATGGCATATATTGTCCTATGTGTTTTATTTTCTTTGTTTTGTTTCCTTTTTCCTCATAAGCAATATTTGAATGAGCAACTGTCTTGTGAGAATTCTTCTGAAGAGACTGTTACTTCCAATCAAATCTTGCTTTTGACACTAAGAGGCAGAGAGGAACAAGCTGTCTTCAACCCCTTCCAGGTGCACAGCCAGTCTTGCGTGAAGGTGTTCAATCAGGTTTGTGAAAATCTGAAGCCATGGTTATAGTATAATTTTTGCATGTTGGTCTTATTATGATCATGATAATGACAGAGACTAAAGTTATGAAAAAGGAATTAATTACACGAGTTCAAATTTGATGAAGTGCAACGGGATATTATTACTCAGGAATTTAATGAGGGCACCCTCTGCAATATCATGATGTTCAAAAAGCAATTATTGTCCTTTTCTTTCATCATAATTCTTGCATATAAGGACAATTTAAAACTAAGACTTTCTGCGTTGGTTTGGTGTAGTGAAGGAAAGCCTATTAGCAGCAATGACACGTGTTATATCTGAGTGATGGTACAAGGGGCTCAGACCTTTGAGAAGTCGTGGCAAAATGCCAAATGCATATTTAGAGTCTTACCTGATGAGTCTTTCACAGAAATGATGAACAGTAATGTAAATTACTATTCGTTAGTGTAAGCTTTGAAAATTCAGAGCCAGTGGAAGAGGGGAGAGGGAATTAAAGGAGGCATGTCTGTGGTTTGCACAAACCATGCTAGTGATAAGCAAAGGATTATAAATTACTTATAGAAATCCCTTTCCAGATAAGAGTTTAAGAGAATACATCTAGTTGCCAAAATCTGTGCCAGAGAGCCACATAGTTAATTTGTTTCACAAAATGGATTGTAGTTTCAGGTAGCATTAGGACAACCAAAAATTTCATACACCATAGTTTCTCAGGACTTCTGAACCAATCATCTACAGTTTTGATTGTACTGTTTCAAACATTTAAGAATAAATGGTATTGAAGCTGCATGAAATTAATTCATGTTTCATACTTTTGGTTGAAAGACGCCTTTTTCCAGAACAACTTTGTTCTCAAATTGCATCATCTGCTTATTGCATTGTATTCATTTTGAACTATTTTACCAGCTGTATTGCTGTAAAATATGCATGGGTATGGGTTTCAGTTTTTTCCTTTTTTTTTCTTTTTTTTTTTTTGCTACTTGTTTAACCAATGCTTAATCACTGTCGTGTTGCAATCAAAGTGGTAATGTCCTGAAAAAGGAGATTAGTACCAATTTCACAAGGCTTCTCACACCAGAAGAACATGTTTTGAAGTGTCTTTTCCTTACAAGTGCTTACTTGGCAGAATTTAAGGGGGTGTAAAATCACTTCAATCTGAAATTCAGAAGACAGTTTACCATGCCTCAATTCTCAATTCATTAATAGCGTGCTAGAATAAGACCTTGAAGTAGTGGCAACTCAGCATAGAATTTTTCTGCTACATGGCAGTACTCTATTAATCAGCATATGACAGTGGATAGTTTGTCTTAAATTGCTTTGCACTTTTATAAACTTTTGGCATAAAATCTATTACTAAAATACAGAAAGTATTTTAGAATTAAGAAAAATACAATAGATCACAGAGCTTAAAGTACCGTGTACCAACCCTGTTGTTCACAGTAATGGGAATATTTTATGATCTTAACTGTATTATTAAGAAATTTAGTTCCCCTTACTACAAAATTGCACATTTTTTAGTGGTGGGGGATTGCGTTTATTAAATAGGGGCCAGTGTAGTTTGGTGTCTGGTGCCTTGTGAAGGCTATTTCCAAGGCCTATAAGAATATATCAGAGCACTTTTATAGAATCATGGAGCCATGGAATCATGGATTTGGAAGGAACCATTTAGGGTCACCTAGTCCAGCTCCCCTGCAATGAACAGGGACACCTGTAGCTTGATCACGTCGCTTAGAGCTCAAATTGAGCTTAGACCTCAAATTCCTCAGATGAGCATCCTTCACCATTCTGGACAAAGAACAATTATTTTTCTCATGGAATATTTGTTTTCTTACAATCATTCTTAATGATTGGCAACTGCCATGAAACTGACAAGTTTCTTTAAAACTGACAAATTTTCTCTAAGCCTAATGTGAGTTGATGTGTATTCAATACAGGAAATAATGTTTGATCCTCGAGAAATCCTAAGTCTTGGTACAACTCTGATTTCACGACCTATTTTACCAAGGAGTTATTTATGTATGGCATTTAATTTTTTTCTTTCAGAGGGGCCAGTCTGAATAGGCAATACTTCCTGTGAGGCCTAAGTCCTGACCAGGAATGCTTTTATTACAGTGTGGTATACTGTATGTTGTAAACACTCTTTGCTTCCTCAGCAGAGGATTTTTTTAAAGGAAAACATTTCAAAAGCTTTCTGAAAGATAATTTATAGCAAATATTTAATGTATTGTTTTTCAGTCTCTGTAAAAAATGCAGTACATTATTTAGGGTGGTTGACTTTTCTGTCCTGAAGTTTTCTTTTTATCCCCCATATGCCATATTTGGCAATTTTCCTAATCACAATTTCTGCAAGTTATACTGATCCTGAAACAAAGGCCACTGAACTGCTATTTTGAGTTCAACTGCAATTTTTATTAAAGATATGTAAATTTCCTATTTTCCAGCCCTCCATTCAGTAGCTGATTCTATGAAGTGTGTCATTTCTGTTAACAATTCAGCTATTTCATTCTTACATTCCTGCAAAAATTTTGAATAATCGCCATCTGGTCCTAGTAACTTGTTGCTCTTGATTTTATCAATTTGTCCTGACACCTCAGTCTCTGCCAGTGCTGCTGCTCTATTGTCTGATAAGATTTAAGTCCAGCCTGTACAACTCCTCAACAGCAGTAATAAAGAAAAATATTTTAAAGAAATTATTATCCTTTCCTGTAGTGTGTAGTGTTTTTGTGTTTGGTTTGGGGTTTGATTGCTGTTTCATTTATTTGGGGTTTTTTTGTTTGTTTTATTTTAAAGTCTGGTTTTTTGTTGGTTTTTTTTTTTTTTCACAAAACTGATCAGTCTGCTAGGCTGAGTTTTAATCTACTAGGTGCTTATAAACTTTCCTAAATATGCTTATGATGATCAATGCAGCCAGTTTAGCTTCTCCCATTTACTGTCCTTGCTTTTATAAGCGTTTCCTCCATATATTTTTTTTCTATTTCTAATTTAGTGTTGAGCATTGAACAATTGCATGTTTTCTCCCCTGTATTCTCCCACTGTTTTCTCTGTTGAATCATTCTGCTGTTTCATGTTTATCAGATGTTCTGTTACTTCTTTGTTTACGTTGTACTTTCATTTCATTATTCTTTCGTTAGCTACTCTTGTCTCCCTCTCTGACTCTGTACTTCCCCCTTCTTTTTTGAATGTTACTTTTAAGTGAGTTCCAGAGGTGAGATTTAGTGAGAACATTAAATAAGAAGGAAGGGAATAAAAACTAAAGATGGAAGGAATGGGAGAAGGGCTACCTGCAGAAATTCCTTTCCCAGAAGTACCAACTTCTTCTGTAAGATAGATATCTATACTACATGTCACACATCTGTCTTTTTATTTAGGAGTATTTTCATTGTTATGACTAACTTCATCTATTTTTTCTTCAGACTGCTCAGTGCTATTTTAGCATCACAATAATAATTTTTGAATGATTCCTTTGCTGATCAGTACTGACAACCAAAATTAATATTGTGCAGCAAGAGTTACTGTTTTAAAAACACAAATTTTGTGTGTGGTCTTTTGTCTACACATTGTCACTACATGTTGCTTTTATTTATTAAATAAGGAGTCTGTAAGGGTATAACTTCACATTGCCTAGACTTACTGGTGTCTTTATAATAAAAATGTGGTGAACAGAATAACATAGAAAAATAAACAGGTAAATCATTCTTCTCTAATTAAGACACAGGTTACACTAAGTAACTAACCACACAAAGTTGCTCACTACAAACTTTTTACTGACAGCAGAAAATATAAATTGCTGTTACATAAAAAGTTGCCAGTTATTTTGCTTTTCAAATAAAGAGTCAAGCTTTCAGACAAAGTGGTTGGGCAGAATGCCATTAACAGTTGGAAGAATAACAGTTCAAAAAATTGATGTATCTTTTTCTAAATAATGGTTACATTCCCAAATGGATTTGTAAATTAATTGCCATCTTATTGGAATAAAAACCTTCTACTGTGGACATGATTGATATCATCTGTCTAAGTCCTTGTTCTAGACCCCCCTCCTTCATGGTTAGTATATCACAGCTGGAGCTTTAATTTACTGATGATATTAACACTGATTAATAACTAACAAAAGCTTCTTGCCATGTATCAACAGTCAACCATTACTGAATGGAACTGGGATTGGTCAGACTTGCTGCCAAGTTGTTTGGGACTGAATCAGATGACCTTCAGGGTGCTGTTGGCACACAGGTAAAGGGATTCCTGCAATTAACTGCACTTTCTACTTGTCTGCTTTACTTTATAGTGGTCAATGCATATAGATTTTAGCAGTGAAATTAATGAAGTAAATTATAAATTTATTTTTGAATATGCATTTTTAAAATGAAAATACTTTTGTCTCTTTGTTCCATACAGAGATAGTTTGTAATTCCTATTTTGAGGACCCAATTTTTTATTTCTTGCTGACTTTTGATTTATACTGGTATTGACCATACACAGTACTTCAAAAAGAAACTAGTTAATTTAAACTTTCTTAGGGCTGTACTGCCCATAAAGGTTTCAGCACAAAACACTGGGGACATTTGCTTAAGTTGCATTGAGTTTTACATTCATTTGGATGTATGGAAAGTATAGTTAGAAATGTGAAGTGTTTCTCTAATAAATTTTAACTAATGAAATTCTTTAAACAGGTTGGTTTTTTTACTTGTAAAATTTATACCCATACATAAATTAAGCCTTTATTTAATGCAGAATTTATATTCATTAAATTCAAAAATCCTTAAAATCACAAAATTGCAGCAGGAAAAAGATAGGTATATTTTCTAAAATATTTATCATATAGCCTTGGAATGATTGGAAAATGTATATGGTTAACTAAGAAGTGTCATCTTCTCTTTGTAATGCTCAGTCTGTGTACAGTTGAATTATTTGTCTTTTAATGTTAATTAGTTTTCTGTTTAGAAACTATAGTGGCAATATTCAAGTGTGCTAGATCAAAAATGATTTTATGTTTTTTTGACATATTTTCAATATATTACCAGAACTCAGTGGAACATTTAATTCCAATTCAATTTTACATACAAAATATTTGTTCAGTTTACTTACACTCTTCTTAATTCTACTATAATAAATTCTTCCCCAAACCAAATGGTTATTTTCTAAAATTTTAACACGGTTGCGCAGAAAGTAATTCTAGCAAAAAAAAAAAAAAAAAGCCTTCCCTTTTGCCATTCAGTTTTCCTCTGTTACTCTGTTCTAGGCAGAATATATGGCGATATGAACTTTTCGGTTTGTACCAGTAGTGCCATTTCTATGTCCTGTTTTCTAGCTAGATAGGCCAATTCTTGTAGTCTTGTAGTCAGCTAGTCTTGTAGTTAATCAAACAAACTTTGCAAGTGACTCAAATAAGCCATATCTTTTGGTGATGTTTCATACCCCTACCTAAAATTACACAGATTTCAGCTTTACTCATGTCATGCCTTAAGGATCAGCCTAAGTGGGTGTGTGGTTATTTTGACAGTCAATTTATGCTGAATCCATCCTGTTTTTACTACTTCCTTCTTCCAGCGAGGTGAATGAAACAAAGGACAGCTCTTAAAATAGAGTCAGAATCATCATACTGCTATAATTACTCATTTCTCTAACATGTGCTAAAGGTTTCCCTTAGCTTAGTTAGTTTTTCTCTTAGCTTTGTGCAGACCAAACTATTTTACCCACTCAAATTGGTCACGAGGTCTATTTCTTTTTATATTTATAGAGAAATACTGGCAAATGTACAAGAAGAAAAATAAGTATGTTCTCTCTTTTCTTCTGTGGAAAAAAAAAAAAAAGAAGGAAGTTTCAAAATGCTTAGGGGATTTATTTACAAGGGAAATGTTCTTAAATGTTCTTCTAACCTAGTTAATGACTGAGATAGGTGGAACAGGGTTATGGAAACATAGTCCCAGAGCCAGTGAGTGGTAGACAAATTAATTGGTTGGTGGTTAGGGGAAAGTAAGGCGCTTTTAGGACTGGTTAAAAACAGAATAAATGGTTGCATACTTCTTATTGTTGGCTCCACCTGAGTGCATAAATCTGTTCCACCAACTCCAACTTTCACTTCAAAGTGTTCAGGAAACTTCAAATGAAAGATGTGTGTTGTTAATGTTGGTAATGTTATCGTGTGATCTCAATCTTTCCAAATGTAAAAGGTTATCAAAAATGGCCTGTTAGAATTGATCATTAAGTGGAAATGAAAAAAGCATTTAATATCTTTAGAAACTTAAAAAAAATACTTACAGAAAGAAAACTTCATTCACTTTCTAGTTTCATTGGTGATTATTTATATATATACTTCCAGCTGCGAGATCAAGAGTTAAAACATACTTTTTTTATTATACTTAATAACATATTAACATTCAGCTAATTTATAGCATTTGTTTTAACCAAGTTCTCAAGCATGTCCCATATAGTCATGAAGAATCATGCTCTTTATTAAATCTTCTTGTGCTCAGTTTTACATCCTTACATAATCTCATTATGAAATTATCCTTATCTCTAATACATTCATTGAGTCAAGGAGACCATGTGCTTTTACTTTTTATTTAATTGATATACATTTTCACTTTTAATGATTGTCCTGCTCATAAAGGAAAGATTGTTACTGCCTGGCTAAGTTATGTTGAAACTGTTCATGCAGACTGTTGTATCAGCTGTCATTATCTTTTCTTGTTAGCTTTCTGGCAATGTCTCTGTAGGCACTGCAACATTTGGATGTACTTCAGTGACTGTAGTGTGTTGCCTTGCCCACTAACTAGGCATCCACACAGCCTCTTGCTCACACCTCTGCACCAGGTTGAGGAGGGAGAGTGGGAGGGGCCAAGGTGAGAAAACTGATGAGTTTAGATCAAGATAGGTGAAGTGAAAGCTGCGCATAGAAGCAAAGCAAAACAGGGAGCTCGTTCACTCCTACCCAGCAGGCAGACATTTAGGCATTTCCAGGAAAGCAAGGCTCATCACATTTAATGTAATAAGTACTTGAGCAGGCAAATACCATGATCTGAACATCACACCCATTTCTCATCTTTTCTCTTGGCTTTCCTTGCTGAGCACAGTGCCATAGGGTATGGCCTACCCACTTGGGAGCATGTGCCTTGCCCACATCCTCTCGTAGCCTCTTGTATGCCTACTTGCTGAGGAGGCAGAGTGGGAAAAAGAGAAAGCCTTGGCACTGTGTTGAGTGATTGTCAAAATGGTAGTGTATTATTAGTTCTATTTTAGACACAAGTTCTATTTTAGGCACAGCATCATCTGAGCCATATTCATTTTCATCATATGAAGAAAATGAACTCTGTCACAACTGAACCAAGTGTAGCAACTCATGCATGAAAGCAAATTCACCTTCTTGTTCATGTACTCTCCCTTATACTGATGCATGTTACTTCCTCTCTGTTTCCAGAAGATTATTGCAGATGACATGTATAATGTTAGAATATACATACACAGTATAATATTTGGTTGGGTTTTGTGATGTGACCTCCCTCTGCTGTTCTACAGAACTTCCAGATGCACTGGATATGTTACTGTAGGAAGCAGCTGCATTCTGCTCAATATAAATAGGAGAAACAGCCTAGAACTGTTTTAAACACAGGGAGTCATTGCCCAGTATTACAGTATTGCTATTCTGGGAAGTGGGGGGATTCCCTCCTTTAAAGTTAGGAAAGTTTCATGGAGCAGCAGGTACTAATGCAAGTCCTATGAGCTTTGATTTCATAGTAGTGATGTGATTGTGTGAGTGTGAATGTGTGAGTAGGAACATTCAGGGAGCTCCAGGAACAGAGGAGAACTCATGTCTGTGGCAAAGCCAACAGAGGTCAGGAGAAAAATACTAGTAGGAAGCCTAGGAACTTAAAAATGGGGAATATGTTGTTTTATTGTAAATGCATAAGATAAAAAAAATGATGCCAGGCACTATGAAGAAAATAAATTATCTCCCTGAAACGAGTGCAGTAAAAAGAATTATTCAAGTTAAAAGTAGTATTTGTTCAAGTGGATAAGAACTGCCATTAAATATAAATGGTGTAGACTGAGGATTAAAAGGTGATTTCCAACAGACCAGTATAGCTCAAGAACAGTTCTCCAAAAAGCATTTGAGCAGTGAACGTAAATAGTTTTAAGTTGAAATGGGGTAGACTCTGTGGTTTATGTCCAGCCACATGTTCTTGTGATTAAATATTCTCAATGGCCCAACAAATTTTCACAGTAGAAAGCATGGAATTGTTTTCATATTGTCTTGAGGTAAACTATCAAAAACTAATATGTTTTCTACTAGACTTAGGTAAAATATGTATGCTTTTTAGTAATGTTTGCTGCTGAATGCACACAAAATCTCATGTTTTTATAGCTGTACAATTTTTCTTAACATAGTCCAGAATGCATTTTGTCTAGTAAATTACAAGTTTAAATTACAGTTTACATGTGACACTGTTTTTTGACAAGGTTAAGTTTCCTTGATATTAGGTTGTTGTCCTAATGTAAGGAAAATGCTTTTGTGCTGTAGAATCTGATCTCGTATTCAGTGCTTCTTTTTATTTTTTTTATTTTAAAATACTATGACTGTTCTAAATGAAAACCATCTACTTGCCTTTTATGAACTAGCTTTCAATATAATTGTGGTATTTTTTCAGGCACTATAGTTGGGTGATAAAGTTATATATGTATATATGCATATATGTATATATGTATATATAACCTCTGATTAAGCTTAATAAAACTGAAATGGAGTAAAAAAATCTTGTTTAGACTTTCATATGATTTCAGGGCAAATCTGCATAGCTCTTGTATATTCTAGTGGATACACAGACACCATCTGTTGAGAATGGTAGCCATATGGTGAACTATTTATAGAAAATGTTTATATTCATTGTGTTGTTGATTATCTTGATATCCAGAAAATGCTCTTTTAAAATCCCGTTTATCAACACGTGGAAAAATTTATTATGTAGTTTTGAGATTGAAGAGAATGTCAGCATACTTGCATGCACTTTGCTAGTAGCGAAAGATTTTTATACAACCATCACAAGCCCGAGTCTGAGGTCTGAATGAAGATACCAAGGGTATGAAAAGGTAGCAAGTTCCCTGACAATTTTCTTTGTAGTGGAAACAAATGGTGGAATAGGAGTTACTGGCAGGATGCCAAGATAGAGCCCCTAATCTGCTCGGCAGGGGATGTCAGCCTTATGTCAGGTGTACTTTTGGATGTGTTCGTCCAACGTCCTTTTAGATAAGAGATACTCCTAGACTTTATGTATGTGCTAGATACTGGAAATCAGTACTGGTGCTACATCTACAAGTCAACTTTTAATAATATTTTGGTGAAGAACTGTGATGCCATTAATACTGAAGCACTTACCTCCTGCTTGGTGAGATTATAATGGATGTGTACAAGCTTTCTAAAATTCATAGAAGGATATGAAAGGCAGTATCTCGTTGTTACCAAATCACTGGACACTGGTTTATCACAAATACAGTGAGTATTAGAACCCGGTGCTATATCTAAAAGGGAAAAGAATGCCACTGGGATTTTTGGATAGGCAAGAATTTTTTTCGACAAGTGAGCTGGTCAGTAAGAAGACATATGTCAGATCCATCAACACAAGAATTATCCTCCATCTGTTTATCTCCTTCTTATATGAGTAATGAAACTATACCCTGACTTCAAGGAGCTGTCAGAAGTAACAGTTTAATTCCCTGCATGGCAGTTTTAAAGCAATGGTGACAGAATACACTTTTCTGAGCAAAAGTAAAGAGTATACTTTGTAAATACTGTTTGAATGCAATTCCAACCACTATTATGTATAAATTTGTAGCACAAAATGTGCAGGAAAGGGAACCTGAAGTTGAGACTTCCCATATGCAGTATGCCTTAGATTTTTCTAGTTGCTAGCAGTCTGTCTCTCCCAGGCTGACATGTTGATGAATCGTGTGTATAAAATAATATTCTTGAACACATTCACCAAAAAAAATATGCTAAAAAGAAAAGGACTGACATATTCCAGTTCATGTGAACATCTCATTAATAACTGGAATTTCTTTATCATTATACCTTTGCATATCTTGGGTACAGAATTGTGTACTTAACACACACAACTTCCTTTTTGAAGAACAACTATAAAATTGCTTCAGTAATGTTTCATTGTAGCTTGATACTTGCAATTGCTCAAAGTTTGCCTCTAGAAGAAAATTTTTAAAGGAGCTATATATGTTTGCATACACGTCTGCTTTAAAAACTGTGTAAAGAATTGCCTATATGCTAGAGTATAGACCTATTACAGTGTTGTTTCTTGCTTTCTCCACTGAAGTTAGATAGCACTTGTAAACATTTTTGTGTTCATCTTTCTTTCTCCACTGAAGTTAGATAGCACTTGTAAACATTTTTGTGTTCTTCTATATGTTTTGATGGAAAATAATTATAAGTAAATGCAATGCGATAGTGTTAATAATGCATTGTAAAACATGCATTTTTTGTTAAGATTCATATTTAATCAATTTCTACAGAAGTGTATGTCTTTCCTTCATTACTCTGTAGGTCACCCTGAAAGTAATGCCTCCTGTTTATTTCCTTAAAACCACCACAGATACAAAGAGCACAATAACACTGGTAGAGCAATTTCTCAGCTACAAAACACTGTTTTTCAGCATAGTGACCATGGCTAGCCAATTTGCATGGATTAGCTGATTGAGATGGTCTTCATTTTATGGTGTGACATATGTGCATGGGCATCCAGAACATGGCTTGTCATGATGCTGCTGTGGCCAGTGCTGAAATGCACCACCTCACTGTGCTCACATCCACTGTTTATCTCTGTAAATGTCCAGCAAGTGTCAATGAATGGGTGCCTTTTTTATTTTTTGCATAGAGGAATTCATTGACACACCTTTCTTCATGCAGACTTTCATGACAGAGCCATCTACCTTTACTTCATGCAGACTTTCATGACAGAGCCATCTACCATCTGTCCCATGACAACAAAATGTAATGGGCTACCTGTGGGAAGATTCAACCTCTACTGCCGTACTACCAAAATCTGCCTCTGACATCGTGGACCAACATAATAAAATAAGAGTCATTACTTTCAGAGCAGCCCTCATAGATATTTTTACATACTGTATGATTACTTGTAAGGATGACATTTTATGCAACTGTCTAATTAACCTAGTGACTGACATCCTGTGACCTGGCTGATTTTTCTTATAAATAGTTATATTCTTTCATCTGCAAATCATTTGCCTTCCTTTCAACTCTGTATCACATCCTCTTGCTAAGTAAGGAATCTTAAGTGGAGATAATTATATTTACCTTTTTATCTGTTCTTTCTGAGCCTTTCTGATCCCCGTTTTCATTCTTAATAGGGATATAGTTATCATAAATGTCTACAAAAGCTCTTAATGCTTATTAATTAATGCAGAATTACTCAAACTGTACACATTACTAAGCGGCTCATCTATACACTTCATCACTACGCACACAAAGGAAGAGGTGACAGAACACAAACCAACGATCTAAAAGTCTGTTTTGCCCAATGACCTCTTGTTTCTTTATTCTGTTTCTTTTATTCTGGGGATTTTCAGAAAAGTTCTGGTAATACAGAATAATTCATTTTCCAAGCTGTAAGGAGCTGAGACATAGAAATCTTCCAAAAGGTAAAGGGGAGAAGTACTAATGTAGAAGTTGAACAAATCAAAGATCTGGTCCTGCAACCACCTCTAAACTTTCTTCAACATTGCATAATTAGTATGTAGCAATGCCAAGAATTGAACCTAGCTCTTGTGACTAAATTTTATGATAAAAATATACCATACAGGCTCTGATCCATTGGTAGTTTTGGTATGCATAGGCAAAGGTATTTCAACTTTACTTATAAGAAATCTTTTAGCTGATTTGAATTGCTTGTAGTCTTCTTTGGAATTGATTGGCTACTCTCTGAAGCAGATAGGGAACAACTGTATGCTTTGTCTTGACGACCTTGAGATATTTGCTGTTCGTACTGCAAAGCAAATAGCAAAGACTGGTAGCTGCTACTGTGCAGATGACAGATCTTCATAGCTATAACTCCTCCCTTTCTATCTTTCAGTCTTTCAAAAAATTTATACTAGCTTTCTCACACACCCTTTCTCGATGTACTTCCTCTGTTCTGTCTAGCTCACTCTAATTAAACAACTCACTCCATAAAAGATAAAAAGCCCTAAAGACCTAATTGCCTCCCCTTCAGGTCCAGCTGACAAAATGAAACTACCCCAGAAAGCTTTATGATCATGACACAGTTTTGAAGACATGGAAAAATTTGGTCATTTTCACAAGTCCTGTTATTAATAAGCAGTGTGACTTCTGTAGGCATCTTAAAACATTCATAAGCAATCTGATCTCAAACTTCCTGGGGTAACATGTTCGCTGATAATATGGCCCCAAAAAATGTTTACTGTCATTGTTGTTTGTTTATTTTTTTTCTTTTAAAGTTTCTGATGGGACCTAACAACAAAATTAAGCAAAGTATGAGAAGCCATTATGAATCCTGAATCATGTAGCAAAGAGGGAATTCAGAATTGTCATTCTAATAGTTGACACTGGAAAATGTCATTGAAGTAATCTTTTTTTTATGTTAGTCTTTCGATTGACAGGTTATGACAAAACTGCATTCATGTTGCTTGAATACATCTTTTGTCTAGTTTTACATGCTTTTTGACTTGTCTAGAAAATGACATATTGAGGTTTTCATTAGCCTTAACCAGGTGTGATTTTCTTTATGGAAGATACCTTGGTAGGACGACAGTTGAAGGCGAATAAACCAGTGAAGCTTAGAAAGGCCACGGCCCTTCCTCAGATGGTTGTGATGAGTTGAAAGACTCATTAATCAACAACCAAGTCACAGGTGTGATGGTTTTCCTGTAGACTGCCAACAGACTGTGAAAGTCACATGCGACGCATGAAACTTAAACTAGGTGCATCTATAAACATTCTTAAACTTTCTTCCATTTTAGTTGAAGAACACAGCTCTGTAATGTTTTAATTACAGACTTCTAAAGCTTTGCTTTGTTGCTGTTTTCTGAGGAATACTAGTTGCCTTTTAAAACAAAAAAACAGTATATTGTTTCAGTCATTGCTCAAAATAACAAGTTCATTTAAGCACATAGCTTTGCTTGCAGTTTTAAATTTATGATTGTGTGCAAAACTGTAAAAAAAGAGAATCATAAATTTTCTGCATAACCATGCAAGGACATTTTTTCCATGACCTTCTAATTCTTTGCTCTAGTAAAAAAAAATGTCTGGAACAAATATTAAGTTATGCTGTAGTGCTGCAAAGCAGAGTAAAATCCTAAAATGTTTAAAGAGAAAGAAATTATGAGCTCTTTTTCGTTCAGCTAGTATGGATTTTTCACCTACACTGATGAGAAAAGCCAAAAGAATGAAATCTCTCTACAGTTCTTCCTCATTGAATCATGAGAATATTGTAGAACAACTTGAGCAGATGTAAGCTGAAGGACGAGAGGTTTGTGTAAATGTAAGCTCAAGGAATGAAATGCGGAGGCTGTGAAACGTTGTCAAGTGAAGAAAAGAAAGTAGAATAGATGTCCTGTTGTTGAGGATAAGATGGCAAAACAGATGTCTCAGCTCAGTGTAACATCAGTGGGAACCAGTTCAGGCTACCCCCGCTTAAAGGTTAGAAATTTACTGCAAAAATGACTTCTAGCTTTAATCCCACGACCACCAGAGATGTCAGTCATTTCTTGGAATTTCTGTCCCTGTCCTTGGAATGTGATGAATATGCATATACCATGCCTTTAAATATGTAGTCCTTTCTCTCTTTGGTGTGTGTGTTTGGTGAGCGATCCCCATGCACCCAGTGTGTAATAAAGGGAATACCTGCTTGACATAACTCATTGGCATGTCAAGTTACTGTCAGATTTCTTAGCTTCAGCATCATTCTTACTTAAACTCTGCAGATGCCCCAGAATTAAGGGAAGTGTAGTCAGAGGTCTTATAGCTTGCCATTACAATTTCTCCCCAAGATTATCCTTAAATTGAAATGTTCCCTATAGATAAAAATTAATTTTACTCTATCAAAAACCTTACATTATTGTATTTGCTAATTCCTTGCTCTCAAATTTTTGTCTTTTTCCAAATATGTATGTTCAGATTAATACAATTTTTTTTTTTCCAATTTGAAATGGATGTGAAAGTCATCCACCTTTGTCTGGGATGAGAAATCACAGAATCACAGAATTGTAGGGGATGAAAGGAACCTCTAGGGATCATCTAGTCCAACAATATTCTGTTTCACTCCTTAGCATATCTATCTTAGTTTTGAAGTTCATATATATATTTAATTTTAATTTGCAATCCATATTCTCCACTTATTATGCCTGGATCTCCAGTTGCAAGGTTATTTTGATCTAATTAAATTTAAATCAATGGAACTGGATGAAGTGTAATGCTTGCTTGCTCAAAAAAAAACCCAAAAAACAAACAAACAAACAAAAAAAACATAATGCACACCATAGACAAGAAAACAATGCTGCTGCATTTAGTGATGAATTAATAAGGATTTATAATATTTGTATATCAAAAGTGATATTTTCTTTGCTTATACAGAGCTCTGTAAACAGATATTTGAATATACTTGATTTTATAAAGTAACATTTTTATTTGATTACTCAGCACAGTGCTACAGTATGTTACCTCAGGAGTTATTAAAGTACACATTAGTGTCTTAGTAATCATTTTAGACAAAATTGTAATTTCTGTTTAATGGCAGTATATTTTAAAACAGAATTTCGTGTTGAGAACAGAGAGAATTTTATTTTGTTCTGAGTTTGACCATAATTACCTATATTTTTGAACATTAACTTTCTGTTGTTGCTTAAACACAATAATTAAACATTCCTTCAAAAAAACTACCCTTTTGAATAATGCAGAAATGATCTTTTCAACTCTAATAATAAAGACTGTGACAGCTGAATTTAAATGCAACCAAACTTTTCCCACTAAAGTGCTAAAGAAGTTAGCAATAAAAAAGTATAATTATTTATCTTGGGATAATTACATGGGTAATTTAGCATCACATTTGGATAATACTGAAAGCATCTGTATGATACATAGTTAAACCTCAGTAAATTGTGTATAGAAATCAAAGGTTTTCTTATTGTCTTTCAAATACAAAAGAATTATTTTAAAATGCTAAGTAGTAGCACCCCTTAAAAAGTATTTTTTTCTTTAATTTCTCTCATATTTTCAGTTTCACATTATTTATTGTTTCATATGGAGTGACTGTCAGATTGTTCTATGTAAATATCATTTGATGTACTTAGCCTTAAAGATGCATAGAGATAATTGGCTGTTCTGTTGCATAGATCATAGTTGATAAATGATTGCTGTGTGAAAAAACTCAATGCAGTATTTTCAGAATTTAGTAATAAACAGGAACTGCATCTGAATGCTAAATACACGACTTTGAAAATTAATGTATGTCAGTATTGTGTTTGAAAAGGAAGAAGCCACAATTTCAAATGTGAGATGATATTTCATTAATATAAAAACACAGTTTTAAAGATCTTACTTCATGCCATTTTCCACAGTGACTCTCAGATGCTGTGATTTCTCCATGTGCAGAGGTCCACCTGATATGCTAGATATTCTTTAGTTCCTTTTTGTGAGAAAAGTGATTTTTCTCTTGTATGTTTCCGCTGCACTGAAGATGCTGCAATTCACGTAGGAAAACTAGTTCTCCAGCAGTTCAGACCCTGTTTATTTATTGCTTTTACTAAGCAAAGTCAGCATCTTAAGCTCTTCCGGAGGCCAAAGGTTTCATGGTTATCACAGAATCTCTGATAAGCATATACTCAGTTAATTAGCTGAAATAATGCTCGCTAAAGTGTCAGTTTTCTATGTGCTCTATGCTGTATCCACAGGCTAAAATTCACCAATGTACTTTTTCCACAACACCTAAATGCAGTTACAGAGAAATAACTCCCTATTCAGAATAAGTTATAAGTCACACTCAGGCTAAGGTCAGGCTTGTTAATTTTTTTTTATCTAGCCCCATCTCTAATCAGTATTCGTTGAAGCATCGATTTACATTAAGCAAAGACAAATGAAAAATGCAAGAACATACATCTTTTTAAGAAGAATAGCCAGTGCCAACAGTTTGTATCTATCTCTCATCTTGCTGATGATCTCTTAAAATTTCCATGCAAGCACTGAAGAGTAGCAATAACAGAACTGTATTCTTTGGGATCCCAAACTTGAGGCCACTACAGGAAACAAGAGTAATTACAACTTCTGTCAAATGCTGTAAAATTAAATGCACTCTCAAAAGTGAAGGTATTAGACTTATAATGAAAAGTTCTATTCATTTCTGCCAGTATTTGCAAACAACAGTCTCTCAAGTACTGAATAGAAGTGAGGGAGCATTAACTTCCTGGGCACGCACTTGTTCTCATTGGCCTCCTTCTATATAAGCTTGAAACCATATGACATTCAGATATTTTAAAGTTTGGCTCTAAGGTCTTTTTCCAATATTGTGCCCAAAACAGAGTGATTTGTTGCTAACCAATCCCAGTTAACCAGCTTCAGACCATACTTTCTGGACAAGAAACAATTACCTGGCTAACAGTACCTATTCCTGTCTCTTATCAGCAAGGAATTGTGGTTAAAGAGCTTAGTGTGACAAAGGTTTTGTAGTTTCGTATCTTAATTTTTGTTAAGCATTATTATAAAATTAACAGATTATGATGTCCTTATTCCCTGAAGATTGTGCTTTGATTTATTTTACAGTACTGTAGTAGCATCACTCTAATATAAATAGTATTAAAATGTTATTTACTTTATTGATCTTGCTTATTGCATGATCTTTTAAATCTTTCATTAATTTAATTCTTTTTGCAAGTGGTTTATTTTAGCCTATTTTTTTTAAAAAAAAGTCTTATTTTAAAAGACACAAAGCATATTAATCTGTATGTCTTTAAGAATTATTTTAAACTCATAGAACCATATAGTATCACAAGTTGGAAGGGGCCCACAAGGATCAAGTCCAACTCCTAGCTCCCCACAACACAATCCAAACCCTATCTGAGGGTGCTGTCCAAACCCACTGTCCAAACCCATGGGGACCATGCCCACTGCCCTGTGCAGACCATTCCACCCAGCACCTAGCACTTGCCCTTGCTGAACCTGATCAGTGACCATGTTGTCTTTCAAGTACTTTTCACTAATTCCCAGAATGGTCTTCTCCATGGTTTTGTCAAACACTGAAGTTTTAAAATTTTGGGGTTTAACTTCTCCGAAACTCATGTGTATTCCCTCATTTGTATTATCAGTCCACAGTTTTAGAGTCATGGAAAAGCCCAGAGTGGAAGGCATCTTAAAGACCTCAGTCCAGCCTTCATGGGAGAAAGAGCCTGGGTCAAATTGTCTATCGCCCTGCCTAAGTGCATTTTGAGAACCTTCAGTAGTGGGAATTTGACCAAGTCCCTGCTGAAGTTGTTCTTGTAGGTGATTGTTTTCACTGTTATAAATTACATGAAAACAAAGCCTCTCCTGGTGTAACTCCTGTCAGTTATTTGTTGTCTTCTCCATGTGGCTAGCTGTGTATAGAGAGCCTTCATCCTCTTTGCAGGTGTCCTGTAAGCACAGGAATATTGTGATGGGGTGAGGCTCCTCTGAACCTCCCCAGGGTGAAAAGATCTAATTCTTTCAATTCTTCCTCAAGCAGATTCTCTAGCCCCTCGTTCACCTTTGTCAACACCCTGCAGCCTGTCATCTCCACATTCTTTTATTTTTTTATTTTTATTTTTTAATTCTGGAGACCAGAACTCTACGTAGTGATACAGAAACAGCCTAACAAGCACCAAGTAAAGGAGTGGGTGTATTTTGCATGTCTGTTAGTAATGCCCCTGTAGATGCAGCCTTTCTTAAGCAATGCACAGCTGACTCGTTCAGCTTGTTGTCCTCCAAGAGCTCCAGATCCTTTTTGCGAGTGTTTTCTGATACTATAGGTTTGTGGTGGTATCTACCATGTTTCATCTACTGATGCGGAAGTGATGCACTTTTTTTCCTTTTGCAGTGTGTGTTCAATCACCATTGCTTAGTTCTTTCATGTCTTAATTTTTATTTAATCATCTTGTTTATAATTAGTTATATTAACAGCAACTTTAATTTATTGTTCAACCGATTCTTCCAGAAAATAACCACATGACATTTTATTTGCAAACTTTTACCACTGTGTTATTGGACTCTCTTACATGAAAATACCTATACCCATTCTAAATAGTATCCTCAAAGATTTTATCTTCTACACAGTCTTATTGTTTTGCATATACAGTATGCCTCTGGGTAAATCTAAATTTGACATGGAAGCTCTAGGAATGTAGTGTGCATTCTAGAAGTCTAGATTGTCAGTTTCAACAAGAATGGTTTTGTGAAAATTATTAAGTTTATCACTATATATTCATCTTTGCAATGTAACCAGTTTTATGTAGTGTATAGGCAAGTATTCTCCTTCCCACCAATGTGAATCATTCCATTATGATTCCACACGGTCTTCTATATCAGGAGAGTTTCTTTTTTTGTTTTTGCTGAGTATGTATAGGTGTTTGTAGAATATGAAGAGTTTTTTGCTTTGTTTTTCAGTTTTATATTTCTCTTGAATTTTACACTGCTGATGGTACAGTCCCTACCAACCTTACATGTATTTTTCTTCTTTTTGTGTTAATAGCCTAATTTACAGAAATCTTTCATTTAGAATGGCTTTTTTATGACATTTTGACTGTCTCCACAAACTTTGCCAAGTATCCTTTTTTTTCGTTTTAATATGTCCTTGCTGTTGTAGGCAAAATTTGCCTGCAAGTGAAATAAGGACTGCTTGATCTTTATATAAACTAAAACATTATCCTGAAACAGCTTATTCCCATGCTTAATCTAATGAGTTGATTCTGTTTCAGTTCAATACAATAACTTGATGTCAACATTTTAATGTAGAATGTATGTTTGCAGTTCTGGGGTCTGGGGAGACTACTTAGATTTAGAAGGTGTTTTGACCATCAAGTCTTGTGGTTGCCAGTCTGTCATCTGCAAACAACTGTTTGCCTGCCCCACTGTTTTGTTCTGAATCTTTTCCACCTAAGTACACTGAAAATACAGACCTCAGTCATATTAATTAAAAACTGAATGATATCCTCTGTGTAGGAGTACTCAATATTATGAAGCTATAGTACTCTTTTGCTTTGTAAAATAAGTGAGTTGTATAGTGAATAATACCATTAGACTATCTGTTAATCTTGTCAGTCCCAAGCACAGTTTTGAGATATGGTTTCTTCAAATGGATTTAGCTATAATTTATTAGACATTATTCTTCAGTGTCACCATCACATACTACGTATATGTTCACATTAGGACAAACATACCCATATGAAATACTGCATTACTAGTTCCACAGCTAGCAAAATAATAACAACAAAAAACATGGCACAAAATATTTGCGAGTGCACATTTAACCTTTCGATCTTCTTTTGTTTTGGAATACTTACAATTAGAACAAGTGAAAATTTGAGTTTAAACAGCATATAAGTTCCGACCACTGGCCTAAGAATCAGTGAACTCATGGGATCGTAATATGGATGTCAAATATTCTTGTGTCTAATGGAGGAAAGGAATTAGAATCTTTTTTTCCTACTGCAATGAAATTACTTAGGAAAGGGGGTGAAGAATTGAAGATTGTTCTTTTGTTGCTTAAAGTACTATTCTCATAGTTTATTGAAATGATAAATAATGAGACTGAAACATATAGAACAAGCTTTGGTACTACTGAATTAATTTTAAAAGAGCTGGGGAATTATAGGGAATATGCACCCTATGAACTGAGTATCTTTTTCCCTAATGACGTTTTCTTAGCATCTAATAATAACGTGAAAATAAAGCTTTTTTATCTTCTGCAGTAAACATGTCAAGTTCTCAGTGGCATCTTTTAATTGTGAAAACCAAAGGTCTGCTTCAACTTTCCTACTTTAAGCATTTATATCAACTTCCTTGCATGGTTCTTTTTCTCTGTACTTTTAAATGTGTGGGAGCATTTGATCAGTGTCCTTTTTATATTCAAAATGAGCCAGCTTCTGTCCCAGAAGTGTCTTATTGTCATGATGTCATTGCATCTCAAGATTTGTGACCTTTTGCTCCATATGGATTCATGGAGGACCACGTTGTGTTTTTGCAGACTAGATTGCTTTTGTCCCCCCGCTAGGGGGTATCAAAGCCTTTTGGACTAAGGTTTTACATACAAGTAAGTTTGCAAATAAATAAATACATGAAATAAAAACAATATACTAAAATAGCCCAACAACAAGTGAAAGCACCCAACAATGAAACAAACCTAAAGTTTATGTATTATAAGGACCGCCAGATGTCGCAAAGGCATCACTGATGAACTGTTTTTTTATCCAAAATGTGGCACTTATATGAGGAATAGTAGTATTGTGTTTGAGAGTTGCAGGGGCCATAACAGGTCAGTGAAATGTCCTTCAAACATTTGATTTTTACATTTGAGAATAGGCCAAGATGAAAAGATAACTACATATCTGACATTGACGTTACTACCATTTAGACAACCGATGCAATTGCCTTAGTGAGTGAGATCAATCAGATCTTTATTACTTTGAAAACCACAAAAAAGATTTAGGTTTTTTTCCTTTAAAAACGAGAGTTCTCAACCTCATCAGATCACAAGTTTCTAAATGTAACATTATTATAATATGTGCATAAAGTTTTATTTTCTCCTTATTTGTTTAGAAGTTCAGTACTACAGAAAACATTAAAAAGAATAGTCTTGAAGGAATTTGAGCTGAGTTGAACAGTATGCATAAAATGGCAGTTTAACAAGTAGAACTTGGAAACAAGCATTTAATGATTGATTTTTTATTGAGACAGAATGAGAATGATAGTGGATAAAGTGATTTTTCTTATTGAGAGAAAATATAGTGTTTTTCAACATGTCGTCAGTATGAATGGAAGCCCTGTCAAAAAAACTGAGCAACACATAATATCTTTTAAAAGGTAAATTAACATAAGTATATCACTTAGTTTATGGATCAAATTTTACACTTGTCAGTTTTATTCATAATGTCATAAAGTTTATATTGTAAAGGTAGTGTTATTACCTTTGTTATGTCCTGGAAAAGCCTAATATTAACTGAGTTCATTGTAGAATTTAAAGTATATTCAGCTGAAGAAATACCAGCGCAGAAAATTAAGTCCAAAATATGTATTCATGTGCAGATCTTAGTCAAATCCCTAGTATTTTTAAGTACTTGAAATACATTATTCAACAAGTAACCTGCTGTATGTTTGCGTTTAATGGGCTCTGCCTGAGTATACAGAAGCTGTCAAGATAAAATATGGAACATGCATCATTCTAATTCAATTATGATTCTTCTTAAAAAATGAAATAAATGTGTGTCTGTGTGCGTTTGTGTTGTATGTGGAAATGTGCAATCTTTATTACTGTGGTTGGATTTGAATTTTTTTGTATAATTCTTCATCATTTCTCCATCTCTCAGGTACATGCACATATACGCAACATACACAATGTATAAATATAAAAAATATATTTTTTCAAATGTTGGAGAAGTTCCAATTGTTAAATTCAATTGTTAATTGAATTTACACTGGGGGCATGTGTGTACGCCTACATACATTTGTCCTTCTCCATATTTTACATATTAAGAAAAAAAGTAATTCAGTTAGGCATGTAAGTACACGCCTAGTTATCATTAAATAAGTTAAGTAGGCCCTGAACTTTCTTCTAGCTTGCTGAGAATTAATGTGTGGAAGCGAGCACACCTTTGTCACTAATTATGATTTCTTTGAACTTTGTTTGTATAGTTCTGATATCAGTAGAGTTCTTAACTCAGTAGGCAGGACATACTTGTGTAATATTCCACAAACATTACCTTCTTTAACTCTTTGAAATCCTTGCATGATAACTGAGATATTTCTGGTCATGGAGATTTTTACATATGTGTGTTTGTGTACCGTGCTTATGAGTTACCCTCATATGATACTTTGTGTTTTGTTCTAAGACTTTATGTATATTTAACCTTTAATTTAACTAGCAGGTTGTAAGATTTCCATAAAAAATAGATGAGCTTTGAACTCACTGAATGTTACTGGTGTAGCACAATCAATCATTTCTAAAGGTTAATGGTGTTAAAAACAATGAGAACATATGTCTTATTTTTAATACTTATATTAGTAAAATTATTTAGCATAAAAAAATTGTATCCTATCCTTTGTGTTAAATTCAAATTTACAGTTTTTGAACAGTAGGTTATAGATTTTATTATTGAAGTTGAATGAGGATAAAGACAAATAAGTATTTATATAAACTTTCTTAGTATGAATAAGATAACAGATGATATGGTAGCTATGGCATCTCTGTAGAGCTAAATTACTCAGGAATGTATTACTTGTTTTATTTTGTTTTGTTTTGTTGGTTTTTTTTTTTGGTCTGGTGGTTTGTTTGTTTTTTAGTGTTTTTACTTATTTCAGTCCCGTTCTTCTATCTTCAACAAAATATGACTTATAGGTGTTATCCTAATTACATCATAGAAGCAATTCTTGAATGAAATAAAAAGTCAATGTCTGAATGACAGTGTGGTGTGGAGCATGGGATTTCAAAAGGTAAAAACCTGCTGTGGTAACAAAGACTGAATCAGTCCCTGTGTTTCATAGTTTCCTGATCATATCTTTCAACATGATAGTAACAAAGAATATTTATTTGTTGCCAAGCTATTGTAGGGTTTATTTCTGAACTCAAATCCCAATTATCAAGAAAATTGCATCCTCTTTATCTCGCAGAAGGACATACTGCATCATAGCATATTTGGTTATTTGGTGCTATAATATTGTTACCTTGCTTGAAACACATGGTCTCTCTTGATATACAAGAAAAAATCTGAATCCATTTCAATAAATTAATAGGGATGAGAATCCCAATCCATCGTTCTTTTCAGAGGCTCACATACATTGTAATGAAATGCATTAGGAGTTTTCTTCACTTGAAATCCAAATGAGACCCATTTTGGCTCACACCCTTGACAGTCTCTTTTATAAGCACTGCTGTCTCCTGTTCATGTGTGGGCTTAGTAAAATGCTTCCTTTGTAAGATGCACAGAGACAATATAATGCCATGAAAGACGAAGGTGTCAAAACACAAAGTTAGAGGCAATCTAATCAATGCCTCCTGATTTAGCCTTTGAAGGCTCTCTTCATTAAAACTCTTTAATTGTGAGGCTTATCTTGAGGTAGAGCTGTTACTTAATATTTTTCAGTGTCATTCTTTGGACAGTCATTTGTACCTTTTAAACGTAATTTCAATATTCATTGTTTAGTAAATTGGATGCCTTGTTAGCAATAGTGGTGGTATGAATGACTTGCATTCAAGTGATTGAAGGTAATAGTGTATAAATGGTCGTTTCTCTCCCCATGAAGTTTAATGTGTTTTATTTCTCTGTGTGTCATTATAAAATATATGTTTTTCATTATGGGTCTTTTTATTTCTATGTATAGGAATGCAGGTTAGAATATTTTAAAATTACTTGTAGAAAGTCTTCTGTCTGATTTATTTTTTTTAACTTTTAAAAATAATCATATACAGTGCAAACACCGCAAATGCTATCGAAGTGGAAAAAAATGTGATCTCAAATTATATTAATATTTGAAAAAATCTGAGAAGATATGAGATTTAAAAGAAAAAGATATCACATAGGCCTTTACTTCATGAATGACTGTAAAGTTTGTAGTAGTTGCTAGAAAGCATCTTGAAAGCAGCTGAATACGAAGTATGTCTGAAAGTGCATAATTTAGAAAATGCTTTTAAAAGAAATACTTATTTTCCACCTGAAAACTGCCTGCATGAAAATAAATGAAAGCCTTTTGTTCACAACCCAGGTGACATACTTTGTTTAAAAAATAATAGTCCATATGTATGTGTAGTTTATAGGGGTACGCTGTGAATTGTAGTATCATGTATATGCTTGCATGGCATGTGTGTTATATATGAGTAAACACATTTTCATATTGCAGTATTTGCTCAAAGCCTTATTACAAATTAGAAAGATTTACTGGAAAATAATTATTGCATATATTTACAATAACTCAAAAACCTGCATCTATTTAATATCTAAAATGTCTGGAAAGCTAAAACATCTGATGTTTTCGTTAAATTATTAATAATGAAAATTATTTCAACATGTAAAAAGGCAAAAAGGCTATAGAATTTATTTGTAGAAGTCTTTGAAAATGGAAAAAGAATTGAGGCAACTTTGACCTGATTTTTAAATGACTAGTGTGGTGAGTACAGCTGCTCGAGCTTAGTAATTATTTGTGATAGGTTGTTTTTGAGTCCCATATGTATAGGAGCTCCAGGCCCAACTACCTCATTTGCTGGCACACAAACAGATTTTTCCAGGTGCTGAAAATTAAATTTTAATATATTATTTAAATATTAAGAGAATTACAGTTTCAGTAATTTTACTGCTACAGCTGGAGTGCAAAGTGTGGCTACACACTACAGAGGTGGTTGCAAAGTCTACCAGAAAGAAAATTCCCATTGGTTTTAAATACTTTCAAGGAAGTAAATGTTTAATTCAAAGATAAGAATATATATTTGTTATACAGTGTGTTTTTAAAATATTGTCAGGATCTTGACTTATTTACAGGGTAACATTTTAAAATGTGGCATTGCAATTTCTATGAATTCACATTATAAAATAAGTAAAAGTGTAAGAATTAGTAATGAAAAACTTAGTTATCCCTGTGCTGAAGATCTCAGTAAGGCAACAATTACAGTAAGCTGTTAAGCAGATGGTTAACCCAAAGCATGTATTTAATTATGTTAAGTCAGGTTAATATATTTTCTGGATTAAAGTTTGAGCGGGTAACTTTTGTGCGTTTAATCACAGGCATAAATGCTTTGCTGAACTGGTGGTCTCAACCTTATCCCAGAGTTTGAGAAAATTGTTTGAGCTGTGTGGTGTATAGCAATTTTTTTACTCCACAAATATTACAAAGGTTCCCAAAACAAGGAAAGGCAAGTTTTAAGTAATTTATATGAAGATATAATTGCACTGAACAGACAATACCATGCAATAAAATATATTTTTAATTCTGAGATTTTTTTCTGTGATTCTGGTCCTTCCTGTTCCATCGTCTCAGCATATTTTTAACAACTCTAAGAATGATCATCAAGATCCATTTTCAAATGTAGTAAGCAAGTTTGGAATGTACTTTCAATGGTTTTATTTTTTATTTTTCCTACTTCAAAATATTATCACTGAATATAAATCTGTCCAGGTACAAACTGTGCTATTCTACTTAGTATCTAACAGGCTAATCATCTAAGGATCTTATCTCTAGTAGTTCTTCAGTCTTTTAATAAAGATTACAATCTTGAATCTTTTTAATATGACATCTATTTATTTATTTATTTTTAAGATGCATTGGTAGAAATTATTGATTCACTGAAATAACTTCATCTTTGTATAATATTCTGTCTAACCCACTGAACTCTTATTTTTCCATTTTAAAACCTGCCCTGCTCAACGGAGCCTTTAACAGGACTGTGTTGTCAGCAAATCACACTCAGTGTCATTTAATTTCTTCCCTACCTGGCTGAATTATGAAAGGTTGTTTGGGTGAGATTAATTCAAGTTTGAATATAAGTTCTCCAGTTATCATTTTTTGTGAAGGGAGATTCTTCCCTTTTTGTTTTGATAATACTGGTGAATGTGGTTGGTATTAATTTTAATAGTGAATAGATGTTTTATTCCGTTGTAATAAGATCATCACCCCAGCTCTTGTCCCAGTTCTACCTCAGTAAATCCATTAATCTTTGGATTAGATGATTTTTCTGAAAATAGGATAGGCTGTAGTCTTGCTATAAGGCACTGTTTAAGGAAAAAGTTACAACAACTTTTAAAACACATTCTAATCTTCACAAAATCATTTTGGAAAGAAGTAAATTGCCATGCTTTTATGTTAATTACAGAGTTGTATTTCACGATGAATAGTTCACAGTTCTTACAACAGCAATAATCTCCTACTATTTTTAATAGTCATAGAATTTCTTCAGTTTGAGATTTCAAGATGGAACTGATGTAAAACAAATCACCAGTATGAAATTATAGAAATTGAGTCCAGAAAACAGAATTGTCACCACATGTGCTATTATCTTGTACTAACTGAAGGTCTGAATTTCTCTGCCTAACCACTGCCTTTTTTTTTTTTTTCAAACCATCCCATCCTGTGTTTTTTATATGCTGTCTTTATTTTACTTTTGTTATGATTAAAATATTTTTGTGTCTGCTAAACTAAAACATAAATACTTTTGGTCTTAATTAAGCATCTGGGTATTTCTTGTTCACATAGATAGGCTACACATCGATTTCTATTGCTACAGTCTCTGCTCTTCCATTCTATTTGAAATACTGCTCAAGTATAATGAACTGCTGTTGTTAACAGTTACCATACTTGAACAGTCCTTTTGACTTCTCTAAGGTATTTCTTCCTCCTACTGAGAGATTCCTTTTCTTGTAAAGGATGAGTATGTGACTCAGACTTGCAAAATACATACACAGTCCACATATTCATAAAATAAAATATGACCTTTGTTCCTATTCAGATGTGTTAACACTATTACTGTTGATTTTTGTACCACGAGAAGATTAATTTAACTGACTTGAAAATTAGATTGCTGAGGGCTCTGATGGTGTTTGTAGCAAGGTTTGTGGGGGATGTGAACCCATTTACATTACCTGGAGGTATATGTTCACCTGTCCTTTTTACAGGAAGCTCTCACTTTGTCCACTCATCTCTCTAGTTAACATCAAGACTGTCTCTAGCTCCAGTGATAGCTCTGAACATTTTCAATAAAATGGCTTTTCCCTGCAATTTGATGAACTTTACTAATGAAGATAAAATCGATTAAATTTTCTCTTGCTCACTGTTAACTGTTATTAATGCTTGCATTGACTAGAAACTGTCTTGTTGGAATCTCTCTCATAAGTAATGCATGGCAAGGTAGCTTTGTTAGCTACTGCCTCCTGCTGCTTGATGTTATATAATATTTTTTTATGATGATGAAATCTCTATTCTCCTAAAAATACAGAATCTATATTCAAAACTATAAAGAGAGTATATATTTCTATGTATAGATGAAGTTCACCATTATAAAAAGTACAATGCTAGAAACTTCTCAAACAAGCACCACTGTTTTAAATTTGAAACAAAATAATTTACATTGTCATTTGTCCTTTTTAAGTCCATGAAATAAAATAAATGCTATATAGAAGGAGTCTATCTTTAAGAATTGAACATGCATTGTCTGAAGCAAATCCTGAGCTTATTTTTGTAATTACATGATTGGAGGACAGCAAAGCAACATATTCTCTTCTTCCATGGACTTTCACAGTGGCCTTGTACATTTTTTTCCTTGTACAGGAGATTCCCAGAAAGCGTGAATCTAATGAAGGCAGTGAGAAAATTTCAGTAAGGCCTTGTTTTCCTCTTGGATAACAAAATGTTATTGAATTTATTTATTTATTTACATATGAATGGTGGCTAAAATTTTAACACTGTGGTATGCATACAAAGTGTATAAAATTCCTTCTGTGTAAAGTAAGCAAAGAGGGAAGAGTGACAATTCAGAAAATACTTGAACTGTTTTCTCTTACTTGCATTCTGTTACCAGTAAATATCATGATAACAGAGATAACATACCTTATTATCATAGATTTTATATAATGGAAGAAGTTTCTTAAGTTTTTCTTCTTCACTCTGTGATACTGTGTGTTTATGATCCTGAAACTTCTTAAAACTATCTTCCCTTAAAAAGGACTGCAGATATGCCGTAGATTACAAGTGAAGTACTTAAAACATAACCTTCTTTCTTAGGGCACTGTCAAATTTTAACATTTAACTGATTTTTCCTGAATACTGAGATATAAGGGATTGACCCTTCAAGATAGAACAATTCTAATTGGAAGTAGCATAAAAGATGATAATATCAATGGATTTCAATGTAGTATAATTATATGTTGAAGCAGTACCCTGAAACCCTATTACTGTGCATTGACAGGCAGTATCTTAAAAGCCAAAGTCAAGAAGCTAATTTCCAATGAAAAAAAATAGTAGACAGACTAATACAAAATATGTATTTTAATTTGAAATCTTCATAGCCTACTCATCAGCTTTTTCTTTTTATTTCTTTCATTCTTCCTTTCTTTCTTCCTCTCTTCTTCCCTTCCTCC